>NC_025994.2:127077275-127082275 GCF_000442705.2 Elaeis guineensis
TCAATAGCCATAAAGGTATTTTGAGCAAGTTGTTTTCCTTACTATATTTGTATCATCTCTCTTGTACCATCTTTTCTTTGTATATATAAGTTTCTCTCTAGCAATAAGTTGAGAAAGCGAAAGCTAGTTTTTTTATCCTTTGCTTGACCCGCTGACTTTGAACTAATTAAACATAACCTTTCCTGAAGAGTCTCACTCAAATCCTGTCATCCCTATCCATTACTTATCTTATGGACAGTAATGAGGGATCAATTGAGATCGATTAAAATTGGACAAAATTTTTAGTTTAATTAAACTATATATATGCGGTACAAAAATCTTTTTCTTCTTTACAGCTTGTTCTCCTATCGTAAGAAAGCACTCTCAGTTTAGGTCGGTAAAATATGGTCTCCAAAATCCGATGTCGTAAGTTCAAATCATACATTTCTAGGTGTCCACACATATCATTGTTAACTACCCAAAATGAGAAGCAAAAATATTCTAATAGAGTTGAATTTGGAGAGAGTACAATAGGAATTGCTCTGAATTTGTAAACAAATTATGATGGTGTTGTATTAACGGGTGACATTTTGATGATACAAAAAGGAAGTACTATAGAAGCAATAGCAATAATTGCTTGGATATCTGAGTGAGGCTTATTTGGCTAAACCTATTGATGGGAGAGGTGAGCTTTTAAATCTCGATTAATTGATTCTATTGTGATCTTAAGTATTATTTTGAGATGAACATCTTCAAACAGGTCTTATTGCTATTGATTCGGTGATCCCTCTAGGATGTGGACACTGAGAATTATTAAGGATAGCTCGGACAAACAGTAGCAGTCATAGATAAGATTCTTTACCTAAAAGTGCAAATCTGATGTTAGTTCTTGTTCCCTTTGATCGACCTTGCTTTCCTTTTCGCTTTGCTTTTTGAATTCATTTTTGTCATAGATGAATTTTGAACCAGAATACTCTAGTCCTAAGACTTGGAAATGATAATGGTCCCTCCTTAACATCCTGAGTTATCATTCAATATTGATTAATGTAGTATGGGAGTTCAAGCTAGGCAAGGTACAATAAAGGTTAGCGAACATGGTAGGCGCGTTACAAATCAATCACATAAACACAAAAACATGAGGGAGTCAAAATTAAAAGAAAAAAAGGTATTAGAAGGTAAAAAAAATAATTATGGATAATATACAGGGAAGAGATGATAGGAGCAACAAATCTGGTCAATGGTATGTATTGTGTTTCATGAGTGAATATTGTGCATTCCACTCTGCTTTTATATTCAGGATAGGAAAAGAGAACTACCACTGGGCCCGTTTAGCCTCAGACCCCAGCCCAATACGGCTTTAGGCTCGGTGGGTGGTGGACTGTGTCTGAGATGATCCGTTGGCTCGTGGATCTTTTTTTTTAAAAAAAAAATTATAAATGGGCCATGCCATGCACGGTCCGTTTCTAACCGTTACAGGCGTAGGGTGTGGGCACAGTGACCAGGGGAGAGCGGAGAGGGTTCTGGGGGGACGGCTTTGGTGTAGACGAATGCTGGGGCCTGAAGAGAGGGGAGAGAGGGTGGTGGTCGCATGGAGCCGAAGGCGGATGGCGGGTGCAGCGCAGACGGCGGCAGAGCAGGGTCGCGGCGGATGCCTTGTGAGGGGAGAGGAAGGAGAGGATGGAGGGGGTTCTTGGGGGGGGCAGCTTTGGCGCGGATGGACGCCAGCGCCCGAGGGGAGGGGAGGGAGGGTGGTGGTCGCGTGGAGCCGGAGGTGGACAGCGGGTGCGGCACGGATGACGGCAGGGTGGGCTCATGGTGGGTGCGGGTGCAGTAGCCGGGGGAGGGCGGAGGGAGTTTCGGAGGAGGGCTATGCCATAGCACGGCCCGTCTCAAAGGGACCGGGCTGGCACGCAGGCCATGTTGTGCCTGGCCAATGGGTCATGCCGACCTAGGCTTTTATGGGCCAGGCCGAGCTTGGGCTATGGGCCAGAAAACCCAAGCTCAGCCCGGCCCCCCTCTTATGGGTCATGTGAGGTATGGCACGGTACTGTAGCTGATAGGCCGTGCCTGGCATGGCCCGTCCTATGCTGAGCTAGGCTATGTCATGAGCGGGCAATGGGCCATAGTCCAGTCCGTTACCCATCTCTATCGGTTTGTTCAAAGAATGGCATGTAGGTTTTTATCCAGTCATATATGTCAAAGGAGTTCAGAAGTCTAAGATGCCAAGTTTCTAGTTCTTTGGGATATTGAGATCATCATTCACCATGTATGGATTGTGAACTAAATAACTTCTACAGGACAGGGTATCCATGGCCATAGAAGATTATTTTGTTGTATCATCCGTTTTTCAGACTGCTGCATTTCCGTCCTTAATCATCTGAGCTTTTTTCTTTTATTTTTTTTTGAAGTAATTAAATATAGTAGTACCGTCATATGATGCACGTGAAAATAGAGTGTATATTTGTTGAATGATGAATCCATTAATCTCAATGAGGTCTTTTGATATGTTTTCATAATTCTATTCATTTATTTTAATGGATGATTTTAACTTGGTCACGTGAGGTGGTCTATTCTCTAGCCTCCTCAGAACCAGTACTTTTGAGTTTGAATGTTTTGTGCTTACATTTGCTGGCTATGTAAAAGAATCGAGGTTATATTTTTTTGAGAGTGGTGCATAAAGCTGTCAATTTGAGTTGGGTCAATCGGATTGGCCCATCCCGTCATGTAAATAGAACAGATTGAATTCATATTTTAGCGATCCATTTAAAAGCAGATCAAATGATCTGCTCCATTTAGGTTGGCGGATCAGGACAAGCTGATCCGTCTATTTTGTTTAGTAAAAAGAATATTATCAAATCTCCTTGAGGTTTTGATCCTTGTCTAGTTATCCATCTATTTTGTGTAGTAAAAAATTACCAACCCTCCAGAGATCGTGGAGGGGATGCGGAGAGGAGAGGGAATGGTTAATAGTTTTTTTTTTTTTTTTCGGGACGGGGTGAATTTTGGTGGATTGACTTGTTTAACCCGCAGTCCACGACGGATCGGATCAGATTAGAGTTTTTTCAACCAATCAGTTAAACAGGTCAGCCCGTCCGGCCCCATTTAGAGGTGGGTTGGGGTGGGTCGGCCCATCTTGATAGCTCTAGTGGTGCATTTATCTATTCCTCGCAACACAGCTGGTAGGTGGCAGTGAGGCTCCTGTACCATCTTGTTCTAAGGTTTGGGATGATGAATACGGCACTGCAATCTTGCATTGTTTTGGATAAGTTATTTCATGGATAAACCCATTATTTACCGACCTCTGAGATTAGCCATTGACCAGAAAAGGAGAAACCAAAAAAAACCCATGAGAAAATGTCGCAGTCTCCCTGTTTTTTTGTAATGGAAAATAATATTACCGTGTTTACGCATAGAATTTGCGAACATGACGCCATGAGAGTCTGCTCAAAAGGTTCCTATAAAGATCTGAAGCATTATTCCATTAGCATCAGCCTAGAGAAGCATTGGATAGCCGGGCTGTCAGTCTACACCCTGCTCTATCCTATTGATATTGAAGAGGAAGAAGTTTATTTCAATATTTTTAGATCTTGATGACTGGCCAAGATTGGGATGAGCTGACATCAAGATTTTATTTTTATGTGACATTTTCAGATTTTATTGATTTATAATTTTATATTGATTAGAATGATGAGGTCAAGATTTTTTTGCATATTACATCAGAGAACGTCTGATATCAATATAAATGACGATCACGGTTGAGATGAAAATTTTGACCTTTCGTTTACTTTGACCACAAGACCGCGTTGATTCCGTCGCCTTCCAAAAACTTGTTGTCTAGGTCCAACAACCTAAAGAACTGGATCACCATAAACAGAGTATAAATAGTAACAAAAATTTATGCATCATATTCTACTATGCGACACATATTAGGTGTGTCCGATCATTTAAAAATGTGTTTGCCACATGGGAGTTAGTGGGTTTTTGGGAAGGTCTTAAATGTAGTTCCGAGCTTCAGACCTTTGTAATAAAGGGGGTCCGCTGGTTATTATCTCTATTTTTACTAAATCTAATTCTATTGGTGCTCGGTTTCTCCTTTAATGCAGGATATTTTGTGTTGAAAGCAATCTTATTTTGCATTCAATCTGTCAAATCTCCAGAAAAGGAAATCAATTAGAGAACCGGGCTGCCAGGTGTGCCTTGAATGGCTCATTTAATCTTGATAGGAAGCATCCTCTGCTGTTTACTTTGCAAAGATTATTATCATCTGATGTGTCTTCTTCTATTATGTAAATTAGTGCGCGGTTCAGGGTTTGGGCGACTGTTAGTTGTCAGCTACGTAAGTGGTTTATGGTAATGTAATGTAATGCCTTCTGTTTTAATTCCCCATCGTCACCCCCGCCAGAAAATAAAGCGCCCGCTAATGTAGGTCGAGGAAATGGATCCTCATGATAGGAGGGGATCTGGGTCGAGCTGGTCCGTGGAAACCCTAGGGCTGCGTTTGCGTAACTAATTTTTGGGCTTATATTCAAAAAATTGGCAGCCATTTGTTGTATCCCTGGAACAAGAAGCAGAAGGAGGAATAGACAGCGACCAATCATCACTGGCTCCGTATAATTATTCTCAGGTTTTGCTCCTTCTCCTCCTACTTGGTTGATACGATATCTTGCTGCGTGGGGACTATATATTTGACAGAAAAATATATAATAGAGAAAGAGCGGCGGGCGGGGGCCGAAGGGAGCGGTGTGGGAGAGATGGGAATGATATCGCTGGATGGTGTTCGGGACAAGAACGTGATGCAGCTTAAGAAGCTCAACACCGCTCTCTTCCCCGTTCGCTACAACGATAAGTACTACGCCGACGCCCTCTCCTCCGGCGAGTTCACCAAGCTCGGTCCGTTTTTCTTCTTCTTCTTCTTCTCTTTGTCGGTATGTAATTGGGTTTAATGTCGATGGTGATCTTCTTCTTGCGTGGTTGGTTGTTACTTGCGATCGATCGATCGATCTTGACGGGTGGGCTTGTTC
>NC_025994.2:127087275-127286278 GCF_000442705.2 Elaeis guineensis
CTCGAGATACAATAATTCTTTTTTTTTTTTTTGTTTCCTGAAATATTCTTTAATCATGTTCCAAAGTGATATTTCAATTCCCTGGAACTGTGTCTCTCCATTTCCATTCTTCTATAATGACAAATCCGCTTCTCAAGTTGGATTATATTGTGTTTTTTCAGCTTTGAAGATTTTTATTACTCTGCAGTTAGTGCCAATTTCACATGTATTTTAGATGGAAGGCGTTATAGTTAGCTAGTTCATAGAAGAGCCTGTACCTTCGCCTGTACCTTTAAATTATCTTTATCAATGCTGACATTTGGGAGTATGAATTAAAGAATGTTGTCCCACTTAAAACTGGTGCTTGTTTTTCACAGGTACAAAATTGTTAACTCATGTACTGGATCTTTGTGCCAAGCAGAACATATCTGAGATCTACTTGCATGTGCAAACAAACAATGATGATGCAATTGCCTTCTATAACAAGTTTGAGTTTGAAATCACAGATACGATACAGAATTATTATACCAACATCACTCCATCTGATTGCCATGTTCTTAGTCAGGTTATTGCTCAAAATCATCGAAAGAAATGAGTGTCCTCTCGTGTTTGTTTTGTAAAAGACTCACATGGTCAAGAGGCCTAACAATTTGGCTTTGAGGATCAGGTAATTGAAATGATATGCAAATCAAGTTACTGTTTCTGCACAATGGCATGATGGTGATCTTTTTGTTTATAGGCAGCCATTGAGGTGCTAGTCCTTTATATCAAGTTGCTTTTACTATTTCCAAGCATTTCTGCTTGGGGCTACCGTCATTCTGATGAGGCAGATGGTAGTTTTTGAGATACCTTTTGAATGTGTTCATTGCAACAACCATTTCCATCTAGGCGAGGCTCATATTGATGTGAGCGGTGCTAATGTATATGGTACCATATATTTTTGTTTATCAAAATTGTATTCTGAGCCTCCATATTTTCGACTATTTTAGGCTCCGATCAGATGCCTCGCAGAGGCCCATAAGGGATACGTAATGGTTAAATCGATGGTTACATCTATTAGAATTGGTTTTCCATGCTGTTTTGCTGACAAATCTTGAGCATTTCTCTGTCACTAATTGCCTCATGTCAGATACTAACCTGGCAGCAAGCACGATGGTTTTCTTCACTTTGAGGGGGCTGTTGAGCTATTGTTTCATTCATGAGGCGGAGCAAACAACAAACCAAGCCTTTTTGCATACTTCACATTTCACAAAAAAAATTAAATTGAGAGAAAAAAATTCCTAAACATGAAGCTCTTTTCTCTTGGCAACAAGCTCCTACGGGAAGGTACTATTGTCTGATAAGTGCTAACAGTATTCTCAATCATTAAAATTAGAAATGCACATGAACACCCAAGAATGGCATGGGGATTATGTTGATTTTCAAGTTGGTGAGAACCAAGATGTATCACAGCCACAGGAGGCGTTAACCGCTACAATTGTGCGCAAACCTACGGTGTAAAAATCAGGAAATCGGAGGGTGTGCAAGGTTCACTTTCGTAACGCACGTCTGTAACCGGAAAAACCTGCGTATCAAAGTTTCATTTCAACGAGAGGATGGGAGGGATTTTAGAAAGAGTGGGATAAGAAAAAGAAAAATTTATATCTGATCATGTTCGGAGTCAGGAGCATACTAAGCGGGTTTTTTTTAATTAATAAATATCTTCTTGTGTTTTTACTAGTTTTGCAGATATTTCTCTACATTTAAAATTTAAACAATATCAATCCTGCATTTAACAGAACGTTACAATTTGTCCTTCCGGTGACCCAAGTTAGATCTGAAGCTCCCACCGGCACTTATGTGGTATTATTTTTATCGTAGATGGATTACGTGGTCGGTTTTATCTGTCTGATTTGGCCCTTTTCCAATTTGACGCTAAACTTTCGACCATTAACAAGTATTTCTTCATCTCTATCCCTCTCCCTGCTGTCCCTATCCCTCTCCCTACCTAGGTTTCAGACGGACTAGAGATGAGTTCGTCCTCATCGAGCACGTGGGAAAGAGAACCGTCTGCCATTAGTGCAACTCCAAAGACGTGCTGTTGCTGTCTTTTATCCATGGTGAAGACATTGTGGACATTTACGAATCTGAAAAGGAGGTTTTGGGCATGTCTTAATTATGAGATAAAAAAATTGATTTTTTTTAATGTTTTACTCGATTTGAGGATCGTGGACATCTACGAATCCGTATTGCAGTCGTGGTTGTTTTTTTCTCAGATTGGTAGAGATTGTAACTATTTTCAATGGTTAGATCCAGAGTGAGACGAGCATGCATTCAAGATTATCCATAAATTATAAAAAAGGATTGACAAGTTGGAGGCCGATAAGCAGGTCTTGCGAGCAAAGAATGAAAGTTTGGAATCTAAGGTATCCAACCTTGAAAAGTAGGTTGCTGATCTGAAAAGATAAACTAATATTTGGCAAAATAGGAACAGATGTAATATATTTGGTGTTTTTAGTTTTTTAATCATGTATTTCCTAATTTTTTTAGTCTATAGGCCTAATGTACCGTTTTGTCAAATATTTTTGCCATGATAGTGTATTTGTCTTCATGTAAGAGTTTGTAATCTGAAACAAGATTGTATTTGACATTATCTATCAATGTATCTCTGCCGGCATATTGATGTTTTAAATGGCACAAGATTATTTAAAGATAATATAAGATTTATAGGTTTACAGATTCACAGAAATCTGCTGTTAGGTTCTACAATGTGATAAGTTTTAATGCTCCTGGAACCTGCTGTTAGATTCTACAATGTGAATAAATAGTTAGGAAACATCACTGTATCAGCAATTATTATATCTACCTATTCTAAACTAAAGAATAGAACACATACAAATAACATATGCAAGGTCATAATTTTCTAGCAATCAGCAGCTTCTCTTTGAAACTTGCAAGGATGCAAGGATATATTTAATTCAACACATTCAGCTCTCTCTGAAACCTACTATTTTTTTTTCTGTTGAGATACATGTAAAGTCACTGCAAATAATTTTATAGCAATCAACAGTCTAGTACTCATTTCTTATTTCAATATCATTTACATTGTCCAAACGACAACCAGTTTGACAGACATTAATCAAAGAGACAAATTTATCATTAATCACCAACCAAAATCCAGTTACATTCAACAAAAATCCTACCTTCACTTTCAACAAATTGGACAATATACAAAATATATAAATCCACTTTCATATTCAACAAAATTAAAAAATATATAAAATTTAAAAATTTAACTTAAAAATATATCACTGTACCATAATACATTGATGGAACATAAAATTAATTAATTAATTTAATAAATATTAAAAAATATTTTGATTCTTCTTTTTACAGATTCAATTTCATATACGATCAGAAAGATGACTCTATTGAGTTGGCAAAAATAGTGCTGCCTAATCACTGATGAGAGCTTTAAATCTAATTTAGATCGTTGGGAGATTAAATTATAATATTTTATTAAATATAAGATTGATATTATTTAAATTTTAAATATTAAAAAATATTTATAAAATTAATAAAAATATAATGAATATTTATTGATTATTATTATTATTATTATTATTTTTCTCCCCAAGTTCGTTTGCTAGTCGGAAAAAGCCCGACCGCCATCAGTGAACTATTAATCTTTCCCCTCGAGTAATTTCTCCCCCGCCGCTCCCCACTCCACGGCAAGCCTTTTGCTCTTGCTCTTCCACGACCGGGCAGTAGCGGCGTCCTCTCACTTCGGCCGTTCACCACTGCTGGCCGCCGCCGAAGTTTACGAATCTTGTCTTCCAATCCAACCATTTCTTCGCACCTACCGTTCTTCTGCTCCCACTCCGGCATTTGTCGCCAAATTAGGTTTCTAACTTCTAATTCTCCCCTCTGTTCGAAATCTCGGCTCTCGTCCGTCTTCTTTCTTTCGCTCCTCCGTTCTCCTCAAATTTCCGGCTCCGCAAGAAACCCTGATCTCTTTCATATACGAGAACTACATCGGCAGCTGGACTTAGCTGGGTTTTGAGTATTTCTCCTCCGCTGATGCAGTGGTTCTCGAGAAGCCTTACCTAGGGTTTTGTCCATTCAAGATTAGAGTTTCTGTAACGCCATTTGATTTCCCGCCAAGTTTTCATTTTCAAATCATCTCCCACATTTCCCCGTCTCAGATATTCAAACTAGCTGTTAAAGGTAGGGTGCTGATTTTTGTCTCCAAGAAATTGTTATCTTCAAACGAGAAAACCCAGTTTTCTTGGATGCTGACTTTTGTGCTCTTTGGATGGTTGGGATATACCGACTAGTCCCCCTCACGCCGACTCATCGTCGGGCCTACATGACCAGCACCCGACTCTGCCGACCGACGGCTGCCGTCACCAACCGACCGAGTATACGTCGGTCGGGCAGACCTTTTTCGTTCTCGATCGAACGAACTATGAAGCCCGATGTCCGACTCCCACGACGCGCCCGACTGACTGTCGGAGGGTCCCCGGGTTTCCACCCGACGCCTCTCAACCAGCCGTCGACCTATAGTTGGTCGGCTCCTTTAAACGCCGTACGATTGCTGGAGGCTGTCAATCCTGACAACGGCATGCGGCACAGCCGCCTTGGGACATTATCCCACTTAAGGCATGGGTCAACCCTAGCGATTTGACAGCTCCACAGCGATTTGACAACCTCACGGTGGCTCTAACAGTCCTCGGCGATTTGATAATTCTTTCATTATCCGCACCATTAATGATGGCGCCATGCTGCGCTCTACTATAAATCGGGGAAGGCAACAGTGCCGAGGAGGTCCTTTTCGAAACCCTTGAACCCTTCCTCTCTAGCTCTCGCTTTCACCCTCTCCCGTTGAGCTCCTTGATTCTTTTCTACTGTTGTCTAGTCTCCTCTCTGACTTGACCGTCGGAGGGTCCCCACCGGAGTCACCTCCGGTCAGTGCGGACTTCTTTTGCAGGCGCTCGTTCCCGGCGACTAGGCGACGAGGGGATTGGCCGCAACAGGTTTTGGCGCGCCAGGTAGGAGGACGGTAGCGACAGGGATTACAACCCCCACGGAACTCGAAACATCTGTCAAGATGACAAGAACAAGAGCTCAGCGGTCGAGGGTCACTGGATCGGCGAGGCGCTCTTTCCGTTGGAAAGAGGCCTCTCCTCCACCCTTCATGGCGGAACCTAGCTCTCCGCACCCCACGGTGATCACAAAGGTACAGATCATGGCGATCGTGCGGCAGATGACCGTGTTGACGGACGCGGTCAAGAGCCTTCAACAACAACCAATCCGGTTGCCGTCCTCACCGGTGGAGCAACCGGCAGCACGTCCGATGCCCTCCAGGAGCAGCCGCCGACGCCCGCGTCGGTCTCCGTCGCCTCCTCGGGAGCACCTGCCACAGCGTTCCCACCGAGAGGAGGAGGGGCGACCGCGGCGTGACACCCATCGGTCTTGACGGCCATCTCCCTCCCAGCTGGAACGAGCGAGGAAGGAGAAGCGGCCGCGAACACCGTCCGCCTCCCTCTTGGATTCATCGGGAGACTCCACCCCTGGGGCCTCTCAGCACCGACGGATCGACGACTACGAACGCAGGTTCGAAGAAATCGATCGTCGGCTTGCCCAACTACAGGTGGACGGACAGAAGTCCTCAAACGACGTTGACTTCCAGACCATCCAACCTCTCTCCCGACTCATCCTCGACGAACCGATCCCCAGTCGGTTCAAGATGCCACACGTGGAGCTTACGACGGCTCCACCGACCCAGTTGACCACTTGGAGAGCTATAAGGCTCTCATGACGATCCAAGGGACGACCGATGCTCTTTTTTGCATTGGCTTCCCCGCCACATTTCGTAAAGCTGCCAGGGCCTGGTACTCCGGTCTTCGATCAGGAAGTGTCCACTCCTTTGGGCAGCTCGAGCACTCTTTTGTGGCCCACTTCAGCACCAGTCGGAAGCTGCCACGAACCTCGGACAGCCTTTTTTTTCTCAAACAGGAAGAAAATGAGACGCTCCGACACTTCGTGATGCGATTCAATGCGGCCACGCTTGAGGTCCGGGACCTCAACGAAGACATGGCCATTTCGACCATGAAGCGGGGGCTGAGGGCATCCCGATTCACATATTCCTTGGACAAGACCCTCCCTCGGACGTACGCCGAACTGCTGGAGTGCGCGTACAAGTACATGCACGCAGACGAAGGATCTTCCGACCGGTGCCTGACCGTGTCCAAGGGCCCAAAGGAGAAGCGAAGGAAGGATCGGGCCCCAGCCGTGCCTAGCAGGCCCCCGACCGACAGTCGGGTCTCACCCCCGCAACGGAACCAGAGGTCGCCTCGACGGCAGAGTCCAAGGCCGACGCACCCCAGGTATGACTCCTATACTCCTCTCTCTGCTCCTCGTGTGCAGATTTTGATGGAGATCGAAGGGGAGGAATATCTGCGACAGCCTCTGCCTCTGAAGGCAAAGGGCCTCGACCGGCGAAAGTACTATCGATTCCATCGGGGCTACGGCCACAATACCGAGCAATGCATCCAACTTAAGGATGAGATCGAAGCTCTCATACGCCAGAGATATCTCGGCAAATTTCGGAAGAGCCCGCCGACCCGGCCCGTCACCGACCGACGACCCCAGCCGACTGAAGAAGCAACGACTAACCAACCTACGGCCGGGGTCATCAATATGATTTCCAACGACTGGGTCCGGGGATGTCTGCTGGAGGGGAGCCAACAAAGAAGCTGCGCCCGGACAATGTAATTACTTTTACGGATGAAGATGTTCGGGGTATCCAAACTTCCTATGACGACATTGTTGTTGTCTCGGCAACAATAGCAAATTATGATGTAAAAAGAATTTTTGTAGATAATAGAAGTTCAACGAATGTTTTGTTTTACTCGACTTTCTCCCAGATGCGACTGTCGGCCGACCGACTCAAGAAAGTCTCTACGCCCCTGATAGGCTTCGCTGGAGATGCTGTCATGGTGGAAGGGGAAGTTACTTTGCCCGTGATAGCTGGAACCGAACCACGACAGAGCACAGTCCACTTGACCTTTGCGGTCGTCCAAGTGCCTTCGGCCTACAATGCCATACTAGGAAGACCCGGACTAAACGCCCTCAAGGCGATAGTCTCGACGTATCATCTGCTGGTTCGGTTTCCGACCAAAAACAGAGTCGGAAAGATGCGCGGGGATCAACAGCTCGCTCGGCGATGCTTCCATATCTCCGCTCAAAGCGACGAGTTGAAGGGCTCCCTGATGGTCGACAAGTTGGACCAACGGGAGGAGGAGGAACGAGGCGAACCGGCCGAACAGCTCGTTCCCATCTCGATAACGGAGAATCCCGAACGAAAGGTATGGGTCGGATCTCAATTACCAGACCCCGAGCGACGACAGTTGGTGGAGCTACTGAAGGCCCATGCCGACGTATTCACTTGGTCGGCAGTAGATATGTCGGGCATCCCCCCAGAGACAATGACACACCGACTCAACGTCAACCCAGCGATGAGGTCGGTGAGGTAGAAGAAGCGGTCTTTTGCTCTCAAGAGGCAGAGGGCCATCGATGAAGAAGTGGACAAGCTACTCGAGGCAGGCTTCATCAGAGAAACTATATACCCCGATTGGCTCGCCAACGTCGTCATGGTGAAAAAAGCCAACGAAAGTTGGAGGATCTGCATCGACTATACCGACCTAAATCGTGCCTGTCCAAAGGACAGCTTCTCGCTCCCAAAGATCGACCAGCTGGTAGACACGACATCCGGCCACCGACTGCTCAGCTTCATGGACGCTTTTGCCGGATACAATCAGATCCGAATGGCGCCTGAAGACGAGGAGCACACTGCCTTCATGATCGCAAAGGGCCTCTACTGCTACAGAGTAATGCCCTTCGGACTGAAGAACGTCGGAGCCACCTACCAGCGACTCATCAATAAGATCTTCAAAGATCAGATCGGGCGCAACATGGAAGTGTATGTGGACGACATGCTGGTAAAGAGTGCACAGACTACAGATCATGTTTGAGATCTCGAAGAAGCTTTCTGCACTCTATGACGACACCAAATGAAGCTGAATCTGACTAAGTGTACCTTCGGAGTGACTTCGGAAAAGTTCCTCGGGTTCCTCATTTCCCAATGTGGAATCGAGGCTAACCCTGAGAAAATAAAGGCAATCATCGACATGCGGCACCCAGACACCAAAAAGGAGGTCCAGCAGTTGAACGAAAAAATCATCGCCCTCAGTCGATTCATCTCTCGATCGGCTGAAAGATGCCTCCCATTCTTCAAAACCCTGAGGCAGGTGAAGGGCTTCACTTGGTCGGATGAGTGCCAACGGGCCTTCGAGGACCTGAAAAGGTACCTGGCTTCTCCGTCGTTGCTTGTGAAGCCGGAAGTCAGGGAGATGCTGTATCTCTATTTGGCCACCTCCCCCGAGGCGGTTAGCTCGGTGCTCGTCCGAGAGAACGAGAGCCGATTCATCAACCTATATACTATACCAGCAAAGTGCTCCACGATGCTGAAACTCGATACTCGAAGATGGAGAAGATGGTATTCGCCTTGACCGTGTCCGCACAACGACTCCGTCTGTACTTCCAAGCGCATACCATTGTGGTCCTCACCAACCAGCCCCTGAGGGTGATATTGCGCCGACCCGACACATCGGGATGACTGGCGAAATGGGCGATGAAGCTCAGCGAGTTTGACATACAGTACCGACCGTGACCCACCTTGAAGGCCCAGGTCTTGGCCAACTTTATTGCAGAGTGCCCGACAACCGACCAAGGGTCGGAAGCGGAAACTCCGGAGGAGCTACGATCTCCGAGCCCGACCCCAGGTCCACTTGGGTACTGCACATCGACGGAGCCTCAAATGCTCGGGGGAGCGGGGCCGGATTCCTGCTCACCAACTCGAAGAGGGTGGTCACTGAGTACGCCCTTCGATTCGACTTCAAAGCCTCCAACAATCAAGCCGAGTATGAAGCGCTCCTCGCCGGCTTGAGGATGGCGAAGGAGCTGGGGATCGACAGCCTCCAAGTCTTCTCCGATTCTCAGCTGATCGTGGGCCAGGTCAAGAGCGAATTCGAGGTGAGAGACCCGGCTATGGCAAAATATCTCCAGAAGGTGAAAGATCTTGTGGCACGCCTCGAATATTTCAAGATCTCCCATATCCCTAGGTCGGAGAACGCTCGGGCCGACGCACTCTTCAGGCTAGCGACTTCAGCTTACGATGCTTTGGGCCGGACGTTCGTGGAGAATCTCGAGTAGCCGAGCATCGACAAGGCCGAGGATGTGCTACAACTGACGGCCGAACCAAGCTAGATGGATCCGATTGTTCGGTACCTGACCGACGGAATTAGTCCTGAAGATCCCGCGGAGGCCAGACGGCTCCGATGGTCGGTCTCCCAATACGTTATAATGGATAGCCGACTCTACAAAAGGTCATTCTCCCTTCCCTTGCTCAGATGCTTGGGACCGACCGACGCGGACTACGTGCTCAGAGAAGTACACGAAGGGATCTGCGGAAATCACTTGGGGGCAAATCCTTGGCCTACAAAGTCCTACGGCAGGGTTACTACTGGCCCACCATGAGGAAGGATGCAGCTGAGTTGGTTCGGAAGTGTGAGTCATGCCAGAGGTACGCTAACGTACAATTCCGATCAGCCAGCCAAATCATCCTTATAGTCGCCCCGTGGCCCTTCGCCCAGTGGGGGGTCGACATACTCGGTCCCTTTCCTCCGACATCTGGCCAGAGGAAGTTCATAGTCGTCGCCATCGACTACTTCACTAAGTGGGTGGAAGCCGAGCCTCTGGCGCAAATCACTGAACAAAAGATGGAGGACTTCGTTCAGAAGTCCATCATCTTCAGGTTCGGATTGCCGCACACCATTATCACCGACAATGGACGACAATTCGACAATCAGGACTTCAGAAACTTCTGTGCAAGATTCTATATCACGCACCGACTGACCTCGATCGGGCACCCACAGTCCAACGGTGTTGTCGAGGTGACCAATCGGACCATACTGTATGGACTCAAAACCCGACTGAATAAAGCCAAAGGCCTCTGGGTCAAGGAGTTGAACTCCGTCCTGTGGGCGTACCGGATGACACCCCGTGTCCCGACCGGAGAATCACCTTTCAGCTTGGCCTATGAAACGGAAGCGATGATACCGTTTGAGATCGGGCTACCATTGACTAGAGTCAAGTAGTATCAAGAGCCAGACAACTCTGAGTGTCGGAGGGCCGACCTAGACCTTCTCCCCGAGCTTCGGAGTGAGGCTCAACTTCGCATGGCTTCTTACCGACAGAAAGTAGCCCGATATTACAACGCCAAGGTCAAACCAAAGTTTTTCAGGCCTGGAGACCTAGTCCTAAGAAAGGCAGAAGTCTCGAAGCCTCTAGACCAAGGGAAGTTAGCTCCGAACTGGAAAGGACCCTACAAGGTAGCAGACACCTACGGGTCGGGAGCTTACCGACTGGAGACTCTAGAAGGGAACCCCATTCCCCGGACCTGGAGTGCCGACAACCTAAAGTTGTACGACCAATGAACTTTGTATCCACTCACTCGGAATACAAATTCAGTTTCAAAACTTCAGGGTCTGGAATCTCGACTCTTCGATTGTGGGTCGAAGCTCGCCAAAAGTACGAGCCCCGACATCCCGACTTAAGCCTAACGTTCCACTGGGGACCGACGGCCTGATCGTCGATGATGCATCAGACGCTTAAAAGGATCGACATATCCATAACGATGGGAGTTACACTCCTTCTACAGTTAAAATACTCGGGCAAACGATCGGCTGACTTGCCGACTCGGCCCCGATCGAGAAAGGCAAAGCGCCAACACGACCGACGTCGCGTTCGTAACTCACCGACCAGATCACG
The DNA here is from genome assembly GCF_000442705.2 of Elaeis guineensis. NCBI lineage: Eukaryota > Viridiplantae > Streptophyta > Magnoliopsida > Arecales > Arecaceae > Elaeis > Elaeis guineensis. The sequence goes on from NC_025994.2 coordinate 127,098,127, forward strand.
ACCGGTCGAAGGATATTCGGCTTACCACCGTTTATCACACGGCGTGACGTAAGTACCCGACCTAGATCTGGGTAATGAGAATTCGACTTGTCATCATTTTCCCGACTAAATGCATCGGACGCCATTCGACTGAACAAATACGTCGAGCGACATTCGATCATCGGATCCTACGGAACGATCCGGCCATCAAGTTATGCCCGAAGGTCGGTCGACCCTCGGCTCGACGGATGCGCCCGACTCACAACAAGCGTTTGACTTAAACTCTCGACCGTCGCATCGCACGACAATCGGGAGGCTGATCCAAAGTCGGAATTCGCTCTGCCTTTGCTGCGGCGTGCATTGCCGACTATCTCGGATCATCACCAGGGATCCTACCGAACATCCTAACTAGTCTATTAGGCTTGCGACTTATGTGTTCAAAAAGTATCCCACGACACATGAAAGAAAAGAGACATACAAAGGAGAAGAGTCCAAGTTGAAAAGACTTTGACTTAGATTTCATTAAAGTTCGGGCTAAGTTTACAAAACTAGGCCGAAGCCCGAATACAAGTATGATAAACAGAAGTAAAAAAAAAACAAAAGGCCGACTAGCCCTCGGAATCGGCTTCCTCCACCGGGTAAAGATTGGGGGCGGTCGGCGAATCCACTTGGGCTTCGGGGGTCAGAGCCACTTCGGGAGTCGGAGCTGCCCGACCTTTGGTGACTTGGTCCGCATCGGCTTCCACTACGGCGGAGTGACCACCTGACGATGGGTCAGCCATCTCCTCCGCAGCTGGGGCCTCCGACTCTGGTGGGATGATGCTGCCGAGGTTGAGCTCCGGGTATAAGCTCCGGACGGCTTCCCGAGCATCCTCGTACCCTACTCGATCGAGAGAAAGCCGCTCTCCAGAAGTTCCTCCCAGTACTCTTCGGAGTCGCGGAAGTCTTCTATAGCCCGACCCATGGCTTCCTTCGCCGACTCCGCTTCCGCTCTCGCGATGTCTGCGTCGGCCTGAGCGATGGACAGATTCTCTTCGACCTTAGCAAGGTTCCCGAGGCTTACTCAGAGTTGCTCGCGTTCAGCCTTGAGCTCCTTGGCGAAGCCGTCCCTCTCATGGCGCAGCCGACGGACGGTGCGGGACTTCCGCTTGGCGTCGTCCTGGGCTGACTGCAGCTCGGCCCCCGAAGCGGCCAAAGCGCCTGTAAGTCGGGAGATCTCCTCGGTGAGACGGGAGACCTCCCCCTCAAGTCGGGCTTCCCGATCGACCGACTGCTGTAGCTGGTCGACTAGTATGACCCTATCGGCTTCGACGGCCATGGCCTTGTCCTTTCAGGCCGTGCGCAGATCATCGAATCTTCGGTATCTGGCCTCCAGCTCAGATATATTATAAATCAGCTGCGAGAGACAAAATCGACCGTCAGAAGGCCGAACTTATGAGAAATGATAATGAAAACAAAGAAGAGGAAGACTTACCCGGATCATGGTCGGGTAGAACAAAGACAGCATGTCGGAGATCCGCTGATTCTTCATGGCCTCAATGTCGGTCGGGAGAAGGAGCGCCTGGCACAGCCTCCTGGCCAAGTCGTGGTTGGCCAGGCCCGACGCCCCTTCGGGAAGTCGGGAGTCGGTTGATGCTCCACCACCGACCGATCTCCTGTCGTCGCCGGACACCATTGGGGCATTCCCTCGGGCGGACATCCAGGCCCTGATTTCAGAAAAGGATGGCATGCTTGAGCCTGACCGGGTCTCTCCCGAAGGCGCGGCAGCAGCAGACGCGGGTTGCACGTCCTCGACCGATTCCTCGACCGCCCGCCCTTCGGACGAGGCTGCTCCCTCTATCGATGGTCTCTCGGACGGGACTTCGATAGGCACCGTCGGCGCCGACAGTGCAATGACGGGCTCCGCCTCCGCCGCAGCCAGCTCGCTCGGCGAAGCCACCTGAGGCCTCTTGGGAGGCCGCGATGGTCCGGCCCCTTGCTCCGGCCTTTTACGCGCAGCATGCTGCCGGACATCGACCGCTGTAAATCTCCCCCTCGGTGGCATATCTGCAAACAACGACAGATGATCAGCACCAAAAAAGAAAGGAAAGAAGGAAGAGCGAAGGAGAAGGGGAACGAACCTAAGCGCGGGATCGGGCTGAGACCGGCGTCGTATAGGGCCTGCTCGGTGACGAGCTCCCTCTGCTTCGACACCGAAATATCTTTCAGACGGTGGAAGTCTTCCCGATCCCCGGCCTCCACCCGGCTGTTCTCATTCGGTTGGGTGCGGGGGTCCCCCCAACGGGTAAGGAACCCCCAAGGAATAGAAGAGGAGACAAAGAAAAATTGGTTCTTCCATCCATGAATCGATGATGGAAGATCGGTGATGAAGGAAAGCCCCTTTCGAGGATTGAAGTACCACTACCCTCGAGCTTTAGGGTGGGGTTGGAGGATAAAAAAAGCTCGGAAGAGTGAAATCCGAGGGATGGTCGGCAAAAACCGACACAACAGGGCGAAACTGACTATTAGCCGAACCAAGTTCGGCGCAAGTTGCGCCGGACATAGCCCGTAGTAGTCTAAGACGTTCCGGACGAACTTTGGGATCGAGAAGCGAAGACCGACCCAGAGATCCTCGACATAAAAGGCTACCTGGACCTCAGGCAGGTTGTTGACCCGACCGTTGGCCCCGGGGGCGAACAGCCGAAATTGCTCCGGGATGCAATACTGCTCCCGGAGCCGATCGACGTTCGGCCCCGAAAGTGAAGAGACCTCCACCTCCGGAGTCGACCGAGGGTCGTCAGTCGGGTTCTCCGACCGACCTCCTCTTGGAGATGTTCTAGCCATGAACCAGAACAGAAGACAGAAAGTAAGGGAAAGAGGGGAGAGAACCGTGAGGAAGCAAGGAGGGAGACGGCCAATGGTGAAGGCTCCTAAAGGGAAAGAAATACTCCTAAGAAGGGGAAAGCCGGAGACAATTACCTGGGGCAGGTGACCGCACGGGCAGAGTTTCGACAGCGAATGGAGAAAGTAGAAATTCGGATGCAGGCGACCTTGTATATATAGCGCCCTCCGACGGTCGAGATAGAGGCACGACCAACGAGGATCTCCCAGATCGCGGCACGTGGCGACGTCTGGGCCCTTCTCCGGCCCGACGGTTCGGAGCACCTGCCCTTAGATTGGGCCACGTCACTTCTATCCGCCTGGGCTGGTTCGGCCCAATGGCTCCCCGTCACGCGGCGAAAAAGTCATGATGATTCGCGTTCCCGAAGAGATGGCGGGAGCGACAGTTTTTATTCCCGGTGGGACGTCTGATGCCGATGGGACGTCTGACACCGATGGGACATCTGACACCTTCGGAACGTCTGACGCCGACGAATCGCCTGGCACTCATGAGGCGCCTGACACCAAATCAGCCAGTGGTACGATCGTCAGAATCAGGACTTAATGCAATGGGAATCCACTCCTTTCGCCCGATGCTGCCGCCCACGCAAAGACATTAGCCAGCGCACCATCCGACTCAGGAGTGGAGGGTGGCAACTGTTGGGATATACTGACCGGTCCCCCTCACGCCAACTCACCGTCGGGCCTACATGACCAGCGCCCGACTCTGCTGACCGACGGCTACCGTCACCGACCGACCGAGTATACGTCGGTCGGACAGACCTTCTTCGCTCTCGATCGGACGAACTATGGAGCCTGATGCCCGACTCCCACGACGCGCCCGACTGACTGTCGGAGGGTCCCCGAGTTTCCATCCAATGCCCCTCAACCAGCCGCCGCCCTATAGTCGGTCGGCTCCTTCAAACGCCGTACGACTGCTGGAGGCTGTCAATCCTGACAACGGTATGCGGCACAGCCGCCTTGGGTCATTATCCCACTTAAGGCATGGGTCAACCCTAGTGATTTGACAGTCCCACGACGATTTGACAACCTCACGGTGGCTCTGACAGTCCTCGGTGATTTGACAATTCTTCCATTGTCCGCACCATTAATGATGGCGCCATACCGCGCTCTACTATAAATCAGAGAAGGCAACAGTGCCGAGGAGGTCCTTTTCGAAATCTTTGAACCCTTCCTCTCTAGCTCTCGCTCTCACCCTCTCCCGTTGAGCTCCTTGATTCTTTTCTACTGTTGTCTAGTCTCCTCTCTGACTTGACCGTCGGAGGGTTCCCGCCGGAGTCACCTCCGATCAGTGCGGACTTCTTTTGCAGGCGCTCGTTCCAGGCGACCAGGCGACGAGGGGATTGGCCGCAACAGGATGGTGGCTTTTCGATCTGGTTTTAGGATGTACATTAAGAAGGTAATTTTTGCTTCATAGACTGTTTCCTCTGGTCACGATTGTTTGAAATCTTCGTTTATAATCAGAATTCCCCTTCTTGTGGTGCTCTCTGTGAATTCTTGATCAGGTTATCATTTGATGGGTTCAAGAGCTACAAAGATGAAGTTTCTATAGATGCATTCAGCCCTAAAGTACATCATGTTGGTAATTATTTTTGTTTCCATTTTCGGTTATTGGCTTGTCCTTTACGCCTTGGTTGGGAGAGAAGAACAGAAGAGAGAGAGAAAAAAAGAAAAGGGAGAGAAAGTTACTACTTTACCTTGGTTGGGAGTTTTTTTATAAAAGAAATAGAAAGAAAATGAGAGAAACGGAGGGAATACAATTTTTTTCAAATCCATAATCTTTTTCTCCTCCAAATTGAGCGGAATTGGAGAGAAAAGAATGGAGAGTTAATGAGTCTTTTATAATTTTCATCTTACCCCTTTAATGATAAAGAACAAAATTAATATTACATTTCAATTCTAAGGCTTATTTCAAACATCCCACCTAAGCCTCCCATTCGATTGAGATTCTCATGGATGGAAAAATCAACAAAAATAAAAAGAAAGATGAAAAAAATTAAAAAAATAAAATCTTTTTTTGATTTCTTTATTGAATTTGTTATGCTTTTTTCAAAGGTATAATAGTATAAGAAGATTGTAATATTTCCTTTCTTTTCTTTTCTTCTTTGTGTCCAATCAAAAATGAAAGAAATTATTATTATTATTTTTTTTAAACTCCCAATCAAGAGGAAAGAGATATACTCCTTTTTCTTTTCTTTTCTTTCCTTATTAGTATTTTCTTTTCTTTTCCTTTCTTCCCCAAACTCCCAACCAAGGCGTTAACTTTCCCCATTCTGTTATATGAACAGCATTCAGTACATTTACTATCTTTAGAACGACGTGCTTTACAAAATTTATCTTACCTGTTCTCACGTCTTGCGTTGTCATATGCAAATGATGACAAGAACTGAAAAGGTTAATTATTTTCAAGTAAAATCCCAGTTACAAACCTTCTTCACTCCTACCCACAATCTGATTAACTTTGGCTACTATAGATTCTAGGAAAAGTTCAGAGAAAAACTCTGAAGAACCAGCAACTTATCTGAGTTAACAAAATGCAAAGTTGACCATGGGCTAACATCATGTTTGATCAGTAATATAACCAATTTAGTTGTTCATGGGACAAGCTCAACTAGGAAATATCTGAGCTCTTTCAATGTGTAGTGTCATCTTATCTTCATAAGCATGAAAGCAACGTAATAAATTTTGTCTGTCATTTATGTATTTCTTAGGATATTATTCAAGCTGCCACAGGTTTTGCACAGAAAAACCAACTCTCAATTCGTCTGCAAGACCAGATGATCTCACATCTGAGTTTGAAGTTCAGGACAGACACTGAAGGGCTTCAACAACAGAGACCCTTGATGCCCTTCATAAAGCCATCTGATCCAGCATTTCTTACTATCTATTTTACAATCTTGTTCAGAAGGTTTACTTGTTTTGAGGAGTTACCAGTGATCTGCTTTTCTAACTAGCATGGCAATACAAATGTTCTGTGACCTTTTCAACTGCTCTCCATTTACTTCCTGTGCTGTGCTCTTACCTTGGTGTGTTGTTTAACTAGATCGTTGGAGGTCTCTGCGATGAGTGCTGAAAACTTTCTCTGAGGGAAGATGTGATCTTGCTGAATGAAGTGCCCATAAGTTTCTACATACTAGCGACCGGCACTGCTGCAAGTACCAAGTCTGTTTAAAGAAATTTCTTCCACATTTGTTGAAATGTCAATCATGTCTCAAGGCTGATGCATTAACCTCCTGTGTAGGAACTGATAGATCAATCACAAGTATGGAACATAACAGTTAAAATGATCATAAACTATAAGACATATCCCTTAATGAGATTTTGTATGGACTTCCTAGCCAATGTGAAGACCACTTAATTGGGAGGTGCTTCAAATCAGTTCTTGCTACCTCTCTCCAAATCTTTATTTTTTGGCCTTCTCCTTCATTGACCTTTCAGTCTATATTATAGGCACACGCATCTATTACTGTAGGTGTTGATTCTCTCCATCTATAATGGTAGCACTAATCCACTTCAAGTCTTCAACATGCTTGTTGTTGTAAGCTTATCCCATTCTTAATGCCTTTTTTACTTTCCAACATCTGGATATATAAAACAATAAATGCATCATGTGTCCTTTCAGGTATATGCAATCGTCAATAATCGCAAGACGGTCTAGAGTCACATTTCAGTTTGCTCTGTTACTTCTTGGATTTTATTCGACTTTTGTATCTTCAAGTAACTATGCAACTTGTGGACTAGTTGAAAGCATGTACCACTAGTCTTCATTTTTTTTTCCTGGGTACATCCTTGGTCTTTGATATACCATGAGTTGGATGACAGGTGTTAAAGATACCCATCGAACAACCTGTATTTATTTTGTACATGTATATTATGTTTGCTTTATACCATGTATATCCTCTGTTGTATCTTGACATCGTTGATCAGATTTGGACCTAGCCCATACAATTTTTGAAAAGGCTAAGCTCAAGGGCTATTGCTGAGAAGTAGAAAAATGAATCATGAGTGACCTCATGCCCAACCTATTGATGCCTTCATTATGGGGGGAATAGTGTATCTTAACTTATTTTATTATTGCTGCTTATTGGTTAATCACCGGTTTCAATCTCACTTTGTAGATTTCTTAGGCTTTGCTTAATGTGTAACTTCAAAGTTTACTTTTTGTGGAAAAATCTATAACAATATACCCACTCCATGACATGATTGTGACTGGTTGTTCCCAAACATTTCAATGGCCAATGCCAATCCCATAAACATGGGGTTGGTTAACCAAGAATATATCATGGATAGGCAACATCCTTTTTTTTTGCTAAGTCCTATAATAGTTTTAGGTGCATTCTGACTTTTTACAGGCTTTGAATTATGTAATATCTCCTTTAAGTTTGCAAACTTTATTTGCTCTGATATATTTATCCCCTTCTTAATGATACCCTTACTTTTGACAGGAAATTTGAGGTTGACTTTCTTCTTCTTGCTGGTTATTTGAAACTTACACCCATTACACTGGTTCGGGCATATCCAAGATCTATATTAGCATTCATCTCTTTTCTTCCTGCTTTTGCGGGCAAAGCATATTATGGCTTAAAGGTGCACAAAGCTGTTACTGCATCTTGGGTCTAGGTGGGGTAACAGTTTCTTATCCTTTGACTATTGGAATATGAAATCTACATGTACAAATTTTGCAATTCCCCTTCAATTTTCTTGATATATAATGAGCGTGATACTAGTTAAAAATATGGGCATTTTTTTTTTGCATAATCTAGCTTAACACCAGGCATTTTTACTAACCTAATTAGTTTATGCACTTATGTCATCCTCTCAACTGCAAGATTGGAGGTGGTTAAATCTTCAATAGTGCTGGTGAACTGAGGGTTTCCCCAATGGTCACATGCCTTTGCTTAGCAATGAAAGATTCTAGGTTGGGGTTTTGGATTTTTGTATCTCCAAGAATCTGGCTCTGGATAATTATAGTGTGCTTGGTCTCCGACGTACGAAAGTACAAACCTTCAATGGTGCTGTCGTATACGCCAGTTGAATTGTTGTGGATAACATGTTTTATCTGCATTATTAACTTATTTTTTGAGTAAAATTTGCATTGTTAGCTTCGTAGATAGCAAGGGTGGGATTCTCGAAGTTGAATCAGTTTAATAATTTTTATTTGGAATGACCATGAAGATCATTTTTTAGCAATAAAATTAGGTCATACTGGCACTATGCTAGTTAATGTTAGGGTTGACAATATATGCAATGTTCTGTAATTGTGGTCATCCAAATAGGAGGTCCACATTTTATTGTAAATTACAAAAATCTGAGTGTCATCTCATATTATAGTTTTTTTTTTTTTTTTTTTTTCTAGGCAAATAATTGCTACTTGGGCGGGAGCAGCTGTGATTTTGGCATGAGATTTTCCATCAAGTGCTTCAAGTTGTTTACCTTATGAGGAACGTAAGGTGTTTATTTTAATCTGAGGGAGAATCCATATGCGAGGGTGATGTGAGAGAGTTGTTCCCCATGTCAGCTAGGGAAATACACATTGTCTAGTCTTATGTAAAACCCCTGTAAGTTGACCTTGATATGCTAGGATCAATTAGGTGAATGGCTGCCATTTGGCTTACATGTGTGGTTAAATTTGTTTTCAAGTTAAATCTAGAATCAACTTTCAACGTAGTGCCCTTTCTCTCAGAGGAGTGATTTTCGTAATTCGATCTAAAATAACCAGTCATTGTCCTTTTTTTCCAACTCTGCATTAAAGGTATATGTACTGCATTTTTTCCTCCTCTCTAATGGTGAGATTATGCCCTCACACTTGCAGATATTCTGGCCCCACAGTTCACTTTATAGATGAGCGCTGTGTTTCTGGCCATATCCTTGCTTAGACGGTTGTGCCCGTGTTATCTAAGTTGTACTGCAGAGCAGTTGGGTGCAAGAGTCCATCGGGTACTCTACCTGTTTACTTGTAGTGTTCAAACACAAGTTTCTGGTTTATGTGTTCAAATGCATTCCTGGAAACGAATTGCATTTTTCCCGTGACTCCACTTTTTGGATGCGATTTCCTAATGTGGATTTAGAGGGGATGAAGTAATTACTGAGACAATGCTAGTGCTGTCAGGGATTATGTTTAATGCAAAATTCTAAAATTCTTGCATTTTAGGAGCATCAAATCTGCATGGGGATTGTTTCAACATAATGTGTGGAGCGAATTGTTGGGAGAGGATTGATTCCCACTGTTTTGCAGCAAGGAGAACCCCGATGCGTATTACAAACCAAAGGGTTCTGAATCAATTTGTTTCCCTTCAGCCATAATCTTGAGTGGTCCGTACGGGGGCCTGGATTTTTTTTCAAGGACAGAGGAGTAATAATATTTTCTCTAATTTTGATCAATTATCGCTAACATTTTTCTTCCTGGGGCTTTGTTTTGTTTTGCCCCGAATACCTACATTTTTTTTTCAATCACGAGAACATTGGTTGTGGCCCCACTGATGGCGCAGGGCCGCATGACGTGGACATGGACATGGCTCAGCTTCTGCTCCTGCCTGAGCGCGGCGTCCTCGCCTCCCCTTGCCACCACCTTGGTCGACGCTTGCCGCCATCCAATGCTTCCACGCTGCTGACAACCCCGATCTCTTCGTCAAATCCTCCGTCGCCCGCTTCGATCGTTCCTCCGGGGCGTTCAGTTCAGCCCCGTCCCAGCTCTGCATCCCGCTTTGCCTTCCTGTGCGGTCCCCACGTCCAGCAACACGTCATCCATGAGGCATCATCCATGGTGCCCGGCTTCGGCTGGCCTTGTCACCGCTGGGTGGTGGTCTCCAGAGCTCAGGCACCCCACGATAAGCTCCGATGCGATGCGCTGGAAGCGGAGTCTGCTGCCGAAAGGGATGTTGTCCAACGGCTTCTTCGATGGAAAAGAACGCCGCCGCCTTTCAGCAACCGAGACGTGGCAGGCCAGCTGGGACCAGCGCCGGTGGCTGAGTTGGCTCGACTCAAATGGAGCCCAGGTCCGTGGTGGGCGATGGAAATAGGTAGACCATCCTCCGTCGACTCGACTCAAATGATCAGATTACATGTCATTGTTCATTAGCCTTTCCACCATCTTAATTAGACTGTTTTGCTATATTCATAATCTTCATACGGCAAGGACATATTTCCTGTAAATTCAATAAAATTGTTTTGGATAGCAGATGGATGGGGTTGATGCCACACCATGATCATATTTGCTCTCTTTTTTTTTGATAAAATGAATCGTTCATACTGTTCTTATGTGAATACATCCAAAAGAGTCAAAACAAAAAATCCTTGAGTGGACCAAAGCTCTCATCTATATCCATCCACATCGAAGTGCTTCGCAATCAAAGCCGCCATCCAGTCAACTGCTGGATTCGCTTTCTGAAAAGTATGTTTAGTAGTGATGCTCACATTGCCGGTTAGTAAGGTTGCAATATCCTGAAGAAGGAGATGAGCAGTACTACCCCGAACACAACTAGTTTGGATGTAGGGTTATGGATCACAAAACCAGCATCTTCGTATCTGCCCCTGACTCTTTCGTCAAAATTGACCTTAGGATGCATCAGACAAGGGGACTTCCAAGTGATGAAAACTTGATGGGTCGCTACATGAGCAGGATAGGAGTTCCAGATTTTTGACGATTTCAATCACATCAGTCATCTTAACTACCAAGGAGAGGACTCTCTCTAGAATAAATCTTGCCGAACACGTCTTCGCCTCAAACATCAGGCTATTTTTGGCTAGCCAAATTTGGTGGGCCATGTAAGCTACTCTGATGTTGACCATCCATGATGCAGTAGTCCTTGCATATCGTCTCAACAAATCCAAGAAGGCCTACATTGGAGCTTTAGTTTGGAAGGTCAGGCTATACATCCCTGCAAGATGCTACCCTTGCGATGCTCTCGAACACAAAAAGAGCGCGTGATTTAGAGTCTCATCGTCTATTCCACAAGTTGGGCAAGTAGGCTCTAGATGTATACCTCTCTCCCTCACGAGGGATCTGGTTAGAAGTCACTCTCAAGCGACTTTCCAAATAAAGAGACTCATCCTTAGGTGCACATCAGTCCTCTAGACCCAGTCGATGTCCAGGCACCTGATAGGCTCCCTTCGATATAGGTGGTAGAGGTCGGTAGTCATCGTTCTTAAGGAGCATGAGGATCTCCAGACTCTTAACATCCTATGTATTGCAGGCTGGAATTGCCGGTGAGTGCACTCGCTCAGCCAAGGGCTCGCCAAACAAATGGACAACTGTCTCTGTATCTCAGCTTCTATCACCTTGAGTGAGTAGCTTACAAATCCTCATCGAGTCGCTAACCTCCACGTTGGTGAAAGTTGGCCATTGGCTCATTGGTAGATCAGCAATCCAGAAGTTTAGTAGAACATTCATGGAATGGCCATCCCCCACAAGCCATCTTATCTGAAAAAGAACATCCGGGGCCTGTGCATAAATCTCCTTCTACAACAAAGAGCAGCTCCAAGACACAAATCTCCTCTTCAGTCACCTAGGATCCATACCTCATAATCATCATCCTGCTCTACCAGTTGTCAGGGCTAAGAAGGAAACAAGCCACATGCTTGGCAATCAAGACCTCTCATCTAGCAACCAAGATCTAAATCTCTGGATCACCATCCATTAGCGATCGATCCACAACATCCCAAGCTACCAGGTGCACACCCCTACCTTTAAAGCTCAATACCCACATGAATCTCCAAAAGTACTACTCGAGCTTCTCCACCAGAGTCTTTGGTAGGATAGTGTTTGGCATGAGATAAATAAGCCTGGAGTTGAGAATTGACCTTACAAGGATGACTCTGTCCATCATAGAAAGAGCTTTGGCTTAGCATCCCTCTAGTTGCCCCCGAATCGACTGCTCCACCTCCATGCACTTGATCTCCGGTGTCTATGCTTTAATACAGGGATCCACAGGTAACGCAAAGGCCCCCTATGCTCCGTGGCCATAATGATGCCTCTAATCATATGTCACCATTGGATCAGCATCTTTGGGCTAAAATATATGGCGAACTGAAGAGGTTTACTCTTTGGCCCAATGCTGAGCAGTACTCCTCCAAGACTCATGAAGCCGACAGCATTTCAGATAGAGGCCCAGTCCAATAGTAGGCAGTTATCTACAAAAGGCAAATATGAGATTGGTTGGGCCTGAAGGACTGGCAGATAAGAGTCCAAAGTTGATCTTCGGAATGCAGCATGAAGAGCGTGCGAGAGGGCATCAGCACATAGAATGAAAAAATACGGGGATAAAGTACAACCTTATCGCAATCTGGCTATGGAAGAGAGAAACTCTGAAGGTGTTCCATTGATCAGGATTGCAAAGTTGGGACTACAGATGCACGCTATGATCTAGCCAATCTAACGAGGGTGAAATCGAAACTCCTCTAAGGTCCATTCTAGAAATCACTAACTCATACGATCATAAGTCTGCTCCATGTCCAGCTTGATCTCTATAAGACTATGGTAGATAAAAGTATGATGAAGCTCATATATGAACTCCTAAGCAATGAGAACATTATCGAAAAATGCTATGGCTACCAATGAATGCTCTCTGTTCAGGAGAGATCAGTCGAGGAAGAATAGGCTTCATTCTATCCACCATTGCTTGGTGAAAATCTTGTATAAGGTCGTGTATAAGCTAATGGGTCTGAAGTGGTTCGGCTCCGATGCACCTACCTCTTCAGCAGAAGGACAATAAAAGTTTGCTTCCAGGCAGCTGGCATCAGATCTGTAGCAAAGAACTCCTACATTACAACCACCACCTTAGTCTGGATAATGAGTCAATACCGTCTGAAGAAGAGTGAAGGAAAGCTATTAGGTCTCGAGGCTTTGTTGTCCATCATGGACCACACCACCCCCCACACCTCATCGGCAATCATAGCTCTACTAAGGTCTCTATTCTCTTACTCCATAACCAACTTGCTTGGAGGGGGTGCTAGAAGGTGCCCTCTCCACCCAGCTCCATGATCCATCTCGATCTAAAAAATTACATGATCTCTTGCCTGATATTCTCCTCGACTAACCGCTGCCCTCCATCACCCCTAATCGTATGGATTTGATTCTGGTGTCTATGGATGACAGTAGTCTGATGGAAGAATCACCAAAATGACAGTCTTAACAACCTCCAGCCTTCTGATGTATTGCCCACTTCAACCCTATTCCATCGTCATAGCTGCTGCCTAGTCAGCTTTAGTCTTTGAGTCATCCAGTACCTGGTATGGCCTCTCACCTAAAGCTTCTAGACCTCCCTCACAATATCCCAGGATCGAGATTAAGAGAGTTAGAACTTCTCAAACTAGAATGGGCACCAATAAGAGAATGATGTATCAATAGTAAGCAAGATCGAACAATGGTCCAAGGCTATCTTCGGCAAGTGGTGAACAGAGTGATTGAGAAATTTTTGAATCCAGCTAGCCATCACAAGGACCCTATCGATCATCTTCCACACTTTAGCTCCACCTTGATGATTGTTGCACCAGATGAACCTCGAGCCAACAAAGCCAATGCTAACTAAATCCATAAAATGAATGAAGTCCCTGAATTCTTTAGATCCTGCATCATCTACAAAAGGCCTACCATCTCTTTTCTCATGGGGGCCAACAATATAGTTAAAATCACCAACCACCATAGTGGGGATATCCTGATCTATCAAGCATGATGCCTCCTGCCACATAGTCCTTCTCTCCCTACAGTTGGTGCTCGTGTACACAACAGGCAAAAGCTAAATAAAATGATTCATTTTAGAGATAACAATAGCTACTTGCTGAGCACATCGGAGGAAGACATCCACCATTACATCATTGGTTCTCCATGGAATAATAACCCAATCAATCTCTGAGATCCCATAGCATAGATCCCCAATTAGCTAGGAAGTGATGACATGCATGAGTCAAACTTGGACCACCGAGGCTTATTTCAACCAGCACACACAGGTCTGGATTATAAAGTTGCATGATCCTCTTATACTCTTGAGTAAAAGGGGGGCTTATCAGCCCCTTAGATGTTCCAAAATAACACCTTCATAATTAATCACTAACTGGTTAAGGGTGGGGCTCGTGATCCTATGGCCAAAGCTTCATCAGTCCCAGTTCGATCAACAATGTTTAGATTGAGTTTGTTCTGCTCCCCGCCAGCAAACAAGGTTGAATTAAGTCGGTCTACAACCACATTGTGGCCCATCGCCCTTCTTTCTACTACCGTCTCATCCTCTTTCCCGACCGTATTTCCTCCCTCACAGCTGGTCAAGGCAGGCCCATAAGAGGATAAGGGTGGTATGAGTGATTGATGCTTGTCCCCCTGCCGTGAGTCATCGGGGGTCTCCTACGGGCCGTCCTTGGTGACAAACTCCACAAAGAGGGAGGAAGTGGGTTGGTGAAGCCCTCCTCTGATCACCGATAGATGGGAGGATGGGCTAGAGGAGGTCGCAGGAGAAGGGGACAAAGCGAGGGGTCTCCAACAAGCTTACCTCTGGTGGCACGGAAACCCAATTCCAATAACCCTGGGCTTGCTTCAAAACACTTAGGGCTCAGCATGGGAGCAGCAACCTGCCACTCGAGCCTACATCATTTGGCTCAGACACAGTCGAACGAGGAAAGTGGGTTGGGCTTGAGGTTTAGGCTATGGGCTGCTAGGTTTTGAGAGATTGAACTTGATCGTGCCGGGCTCCTAGCCTGCTCCAAGGAGGACCCACCCACCTCGGCCATATAATGATCCTTCGAATCTGGACCAATATTCAAGCCTACATCCATAGCTATCTGGTCCAAATCCACTTCATTAAGAATGTGGCATCCAGATCCCGACCCGACTGAGGTGACTCAACCCAATCCTGGATTGACTCCTTTCCCCTCTGATGAGGGCTGACGAGCGAACTTTGACAGTTTTTGCCATCTATCAGAATCCAATGGCAAACCCAATGAGCACACCTTTTTATCCATCTCCACCGGGGAAGGGTATAGAGCACGATTTGATCGAAGATGGAGCATAGGGATGTCTTTGTCAACAAAAACAAAAAGGGAAAGAAGATAAATATATAAGAAGGGTAAAAGACCATTTCATACCTTAGCCAAAAGCCCCGCCATGTGTTACGTTGGCGTCCGACCTTGCAAGCGACACAAATAAAATGGATGTCGGAGTATTCGTAAAGAGAAATTCTTTGTGCACCGCAAGCGACACAAATAAAACGGACGTTGGAGAGATACAAAAAGAGCCATCTTTCCCTCTCATTTCAGTGGAGCGGACAGGAACGAGTACCAGAATTCTCCAAAGATGGATCGCCTAGATCCAAGAAGAGACCTCGTTCTGCACTGCAAGCCATGAAACACTAAATGAACTCGCCAGGAACGAATCAACGAAACAGCAAAAGTAGACCACACAGGCTCCAGTAAGGCTCTCAATACTCTAGTTGTGTTGCGTCCTGAATACATACCCCAACGGGAAGATTATAATGTACTAGCACAAAATAAAGTTTTTAAAACAAAAGTAGCATGCTACACCCTGCACTATTTATTTTGAAATATTATATTCCTTCATCTACTTGCTCTGTATTAACGACTTTTGACGGTGAGACATATCATCACACAGATAACAAGAGTAACTGTTTTACCTGCAAGGGTGGTGCACTCATAATAAAAGGCAGATCCTGGCACCAGCCAGCTTACAAGGTTATTAAAATCAAAAGATGAAAGAATGAAAATGGATTACATAAGCAAGTTTATGTGCTTGAACTAATACATAAAATACAACCACAGTAATTTTTTTGAAAAAAAAATCCTCGTATGTCTTCTCTGGATCTCTTTCAACGACGTATATCATGAAATCTAGACCTAATCTGCTCCTACAGTTACAGTGAAAACATAGAGTTTCAGGATGACAGCAAGAGCCAATTGCAACAAAAATATTCCAGCCACAATGAAAAACCATCTCTCGCCAGCTGATTTAATGTGGGTTCGGAGGTTAAGAGCAACAAAAGTTGCTGACAAGAACCCTGCAACGCCAACAATCACCCATCTGAAGATCTCTACTGGTACAATGGAGAGGCACTGTCACAATGCAAAATGTTCCAGTTAGGTTCACCAAACCAACCAAATCATGGAGATATTAACCATGAAACTAAACAGATATCGTACAACCGAAATAAAATATAAATAGTCCTATCAGAGAGACCAACACACAAAAAAATGAAACAAGCTTCCAGCTTAACAGGCAATACAACTAATTATTATTGTTTAATTTTACATATATGTGTGTGTGTCATGTTCATCTTATTTAACTGTGTCTCTACATTTCATCTTACGTGATTCAGTTTATCTATCTCTTCATTTCATCTTATAAGATCATCTCATGCTAATCTTGGGTAACATGGAACATGGCAAAAGATTCAGTAATGTGGGAAATCTAATGTCTAGCAGAACAATTTTTTTGGTACA
Organism: Elaeis guineensis; assembly: GCF_000442705.2. Taxonomy (NCBI): domain Eukaryota; kingdom Viridiplantae; phylum Streptophyta; class Magnoliopsida; order Arecales; family Arecaceae; genus Elaeis; species Elaeis guineensis. Next base: position 127,114,423 of record NC_025994.2, read on the forward strand.
TGCAGTAGAACATAAGTGGTTCCAAGGCTTTGCAATCAAAGCCTGATGGAGTGATCCACGTCAAGATGTTTAAACTATGTTCAGAACCAACAGGGTTCGAAACACATTTCTGCCAATAAATTTCAGAACCGATTTTTCTAATTTCAGATTAAAATATTCTTTTGATTGTGACTGAATTTGTAGAGAACAGCTGAAATCAAACAATGAAGTTTCTAAGACCCCAAATTGACCTAAATAGTCCCTCAAATAGAAGCCTTGTAATTTGATCTGAATCTGCATGGTAACATCACATGAAAATTTCAACGAACTCAATTCCCTGAAATCCATGTAGTGCATAGAAATACAAGGAAGATAAAAAGGTTGCCAAGCATGCCAACGACAAAAGTACCATTTTCAATCAAAAATGGGAAATAAAAAAACATGTAAGAACCCATTTCAAGACAGCTTCAAGCAAATTACAGCATTCAGCCATGATATTTAACTAACAAAAAGCCTTGATCCCTTCAAGTTTGAGAATAGTTTACAATCAGTTCTGAACCTACTGTTAACCCTGCATCATATGTCCTGTCCAGGAAACACTTAAGCAACGGAAAAGCTGCCTCATGAAAGCTCAAAAGGCCAGTTGGTTGGTAGGCAGACCAACCTTTCTTGATGCATTAAATGCAAGAGGCCAGTGATAAATGACTAAACAAATGTGATCAATTGATTAGCTTAATAAGCCAGCAAACTCAGCAAAATGTATATCTTGCCATTCAATGCCTATGGACCACTAAACTAAAAAACATATTTTATGGATGCTGCTTTACAAAATAAACTGTTCAGTGGGCAAGAGAATGAGAAAGCAGACAAAAAGGCCGTCCTTGTCTGCTTATATGATGAACTCATGCTATGTAAGTAAATTTGTAGAACATACCAGGGCAGGAATGAACACGAATAGGGAGTATCCATATAGACACCACAGTTGAACAAGTCCAGACGGTGCTGAGAAGTACTTAAGAATGATGTACAGTCCAAGAGGGACAAAAGTAACATAGCCATAAAACAAACCAGCAGACCATGTGACCAGGTTAATGTCATAGTTCCACTCTTTCTTCTCCAATTTGTGTGCCAAGTATGTAACAAATGTGCCAATAGCCGCTGCTACGAATATCAAAGTAGTGCAAATCCAGAATGGACCATATCTGCCCAAAACATATGATGAAATTCATCAAGTATATCTTTAGTTATTCAAGAAATCAGGCATGAAGTAATGCACAAGTTCTGTATGTAGGCATGAGTCTTCATTAACAAAAGAAGGAATTAAACATGTTCCAAAAACTAATTTATCCAATTTACCAACAAAAAACATGTTCCAAAGATGAAGCAATTCAGACAGAAACTGTTATTACCATATTACTAAAAGCATAAATCACACATTTAACTCTAGAACCTGCATGCTGCAATTTACTGATTGATTTGAGACATTTTGACCCAAAACAGAAGTTGATGCAGTAGCTTTCTGAGTTCATGCATATGCACATGTAACAATTATATGAAACTGAGAGATGCAAACATCTGTACAATTCACTTCTGAAGCAAAATAATGACTGGTGCTGTCGCAAATGATGCAAGAGTTTCATCATGCAAAACTTACCCTTGGATAGGATCAAATCAAAGGAGGATTCAAAGCCAACTCAAAAGTAATGGTAAAAGAATTATTTATGTTTATACTTACACATCATCTATAATTTTTTTGATTATTTTCCTGCTTCCTAAAAATGAATTATTGTTATTTTAGTTCAGATATTTTTCTATTGAATTGGAAAAAAAGACTTGCATATGAGTAACAAATTTATGTGAATCATAAGCATTACTGATATAAGGTTACTTGCTTTCCCCTTTTCAGTTTTCTAAATCCTTTTGGTAACTCCGATAAAGAGAATAAACTTACCTTCATTTATTTACGGTTTTGTGTCACTGATAAGGAGTAATGGAGAAATTAAAATCAATGTACAATGAAAAGGCACAAGACATTACAGAAGCAAGGTACATGGACAATCCCTCTTTATTATCAGATATCAAAAAATCAAACATGTTTGTGCACGTCTTGACTTTTAATTATTTATAAATTATTCTCTAATACTCTACCATGGATAAACATATATACATGGACTTTGCTCCTTTCCAAAGGAAAAGTATGTACTCCCCTAGAGTCCAAAATCAACAATGGACCAGCCAAATTAAAGATCTAGATTGTTGATAATAATGAATATTACTAAAAATGCTTAGAAACCAAAAATCATGAAATCTACATCAAGTTGGTAAAAAAAAAAAAAGAATGGTTAAAATGATGTGGCCCATGTTTTGCTAATGATCATTCAATCTATATATATTTTAATATGTGTAGATCAAAGTCAATAAGATGGATTCTCAATCTAAATACTTTATCATATATTTTAGCATAGTAGTACAATGAAAACTGTCTAATTTTGTGTCCGCATGATGCATAGGTTAGACACCACTAAAATATGTGAGTTCTGATTTTAAGATATTTTTAGTGGTATAAATCACAATCAATAGCATGGATCTTTAATTTGGACACCCCAAGTTTTGTTTTTGGATTTGAAAGGAAAATACACCCTCTCTTCTCATGGGGTGTAATCCATCCCTATATATATGTGTATGTGTGTATGTGTGTGAATTTAAAATTACAGCCCTTTTGTTGCCTTTTATGGTCGATGTGGAAATGTTATCATCAGTATATGAGACCATCATGGGAAAAAGAGAAAGTACTACAATGAAAAGAATGGGCAGGAGAACAAGCATAACAAGAGCAAGCTTGACAGATCAATGGCTCATCCTTTATCATTATCAGGCAATAGAACTTCCAACCCCCCCCCCTTTTTTTTTTTTTACCTAGCTTTAGCTTCCTTACCAGGTTTTTCTGCAAAGCCAAGGAAAGGGTGATTCCCTCTTAGTGGGATATGAAGATAAATTATAGTCAACGTATGGGACTTTGAAGAAAGCCTTACGTCGAAATTTTCTAGTAGACGAGGATACCAACATTTTCCAACAGATGGCATTACTTAACACTTATCACTTCAATAAAGCCAGAAGAAAAGACCTACTATGTGCTATCAATCAAGAAGAAGATCTAGAAGTTAAGCGGTACCAGTCCAAATATATAGCAACTATGATTATCACGGATCTCTTTGACCTAGTCAGCTATCTGGTGTCATTAGTGTTAAGGACAGTAAATCAAATTTTGGTTATTAAAAACTGTTTCTTTAGTTAGAATGAAGTTAAGGCTCTTGTCTTGAAAAAAAAAGATTGTCATGACACAGATCAGTTTGGCTAAATTGGGTCAGCATAAATTAGAAAAGGCTTGTGATACTGGTGCCACAAGTAATCCGAGGATGGGCTAGGACCTAGCAGAACCTGGAAAAATTGCTAGGACTCAAAATCGCATATTGAAATTTCCAGATAGTTTGAGCCACAAAAAACTAAGATCAGATAAATTTTGACTTTTAGTAGTTCTAGTCCATAAGATGAAATAGCTATGACCTTTGAAGATTCCTAGAGTAATATGATCTAAACTTGAAGCAACAGAAGTTGTCCTAATGCAAATTCACCTAACAAAACAATGGTCAAGGAACTTTATGAATGAAATATTGCTATATTTGATATGCAACCATTAGCTGTGGCACAACTGTGAATTTAGACTTAGCTAGCTCTAGACGGGGTCATGGCTTATCACAATTAGAAATCTGCACCGTATAAATAACCCTCCAGACCGGTACACCTAAAAAAGACAACGTGTTTGCAACATGGAAATTGTATAAGCAAAAGCATGTTTGTACAAGAGGCATGTTTTGCATGATTAAAATCAATCAATCACATGTAATACTTGTATTCTTGCTAATGCCTTCATCTTTGTACAAGGCTATGTCATCTCGATGTCTCCTGTTGACCAGATTCTGCCTCCTAGATTTTGTCACTACCTCTTGAGAAAGGACTCCAAAATGCATGCTACGCACATAAATCCTTGATATGAAATTCGTCTACACATAATGAAAATAATCTTTTATCCCATGGTGCAAAGGAAAAGACCATCTACTGTTCTTCAGGAAGATCTTGTCCTGTTCCCCAAACTGAAATGTAGCTGTAAAAATTGGATAACAAGAAGAAACCAATAATATGCGTATATATAGATTACGAATGGAGCTTGTATTGGTCCACAGCCTCCAGTGCTAGTTCCCAGGCTAAAAAATCTCGTATGTAGAACTGTTTGATACAAACAAAAAGGTGTGACGCTGGTAGAATAATACAGCCAATTACAGAAAACCTTTAGTCAGGCTATGGTACCTCAAGTCCCTATTCTCCAAATTAAAAAGTTTAATTGAATCACACTAATCTTCTTCAACCTCTATTTATAAACATCTACAAAGAAGAAGAAGAATATTGCTACAAAGACAAAAAAAAAAAAAAAAAGTTACAGAGAAAATGAACATTGAACTGGACAATATTACTACAGATAAAGCTAAATTTTCTTTTTCACCTGAATTTTTTCATCTGCCAATTTTGCTCTTTTTTTAACCTAATTTTCTTCATCTACCAATTTTGCGCACCAATATTTAAGCCAACATTTTCTCAATCACATATTTCTTCCTGGTCGTTATTCACTTATGTTTGTCTATTGATTTCTATTAATATGCTGCAGTCCTCACATCAATTTCAGAAGACTATCCAATTCACAGGAGAAAAATACGTAGGGATGTTCAGGTCTCAGTTCTGACATGTCTAATCAATTCCAGAACAGGATAAGAATGGACTGAAATACTAATGTATTGATAACGTACCACATGCATGTAATTCATAACCAATCACGAATCATATGCCCAGATCAGAGGTTCAAAGGTAGAAAGATTAATGGACTAGGAAACCACCGGAGCTTTCCCTAACTAGTAGAAAATACCATGGCATGCTCTAGAGAGCTACATTAGATCCAAACTGCGCAGATAATATGGATAATAATGTAGTAGTAGATCATGGGAAATGAGATGAGGAATATACAAGTCCGGATTTTCAGCCGTCTTCTCGGTAAAACTCCCTTTGAAGGGGAAGAGAGAATCTCTGACCCTCTCCAGAACATCCGACGTGTCAACGTCGAAGTAGGGCTTGTAAGCTCCCACCGTGAACTTGTGCACCCATCCCGCCGGTTGCGACTCATCGGAGCTCCCCCGAGACGGCTTCGAGAACGTATCTGTTAAGAATCCAAATCCACATCAGAGAACAATTTAGAAACCATAGGACACACGAATCAAAGATGAAACATGTACCGAATCAAGAAATAAAAAGCAAGAAAAATGATTTCATGGAGATGGATCTGATACCGTCGGCATCGGAAGGGGGGCGGAAGACGGCGGAGATCTTGCCCTGGGCCTCGGAAGGTGGAAACGTCTGGAGATTGGAATCTGTAGCGTATCGAATCAAGCATCAGTGATCACACCCAAGAAACAAAACAATACCTCATCTGAAAACCCTAAAAAAGCCGAATTCTAACCCTAACCCCAACCTGTGAATTTGACGGTGACGTGATCCGGACCAGAGACGGCCTGCAAGAAGACGACGAAGGGGTGGGAGTGAGAAGAGATCTAAAGCAAGATGAGAGAGAGAGAGAGAGAGAGAGAGAGAGAGAGAGAGATGGTGGCCTACCGGGACGGATCCGGAGACCTTCTGGTTGTCGATGGAGGTGTATCCACCACTCGACATCATCTTCTTTTACCTTTGTTCCACCAACGACGGTGGAGGGGCTTTCTACTTCTCCGACGCCCACGCGGATCAGAGGAAGGTATAGAAGTTTTGATTTAATAGGAGGCAACGGGCGGTGGCAAAAGAATGGACGCCGCCCACGGGTTTGGTCCGCCGCGAATTTGAGAGGAAAAAGAGAAAAGGTGCGGAATTTTCCGAATTTTACACTGTTTTCAAACATTTTCATTTTTTCCCGGTACAACAGGCTTACTTTTCGGCCCGCATGGCCTGTTCCGGCCTGTTTATTGCCCAGCCCAATGACAACGTGCATCACTCGAATAAATTACACCGAGTCCTCTTAACATTGGGAAAAATTATAGATTCCACCTAATATTTCAGAAATATACATTCACACTAGAAGTATGCAAAAAACCTAACCAAACAGCAAAATTGATCCGAACGAGTCATTTTGGTTTGGTTGAAGTCCAGTTTTTATATCCAGCCTAGTTTCGGTTTGAAAATTTTTCAATCCAAAAAATCAGTTTGCTTTCACTTTAGATTTAAAATCTAATTTAAATTGAGCCCATCCACGCACCCTAACACACAGACATATATATAGGATAGACAAATACACTAGGCCGTGCCTGACACGGCCCAATCCAGATTCATCGGACCTGAGGCTAAACGGATTATGCCTGGCACGGCACGATTAGCACCAAGCCTCAGCCCGGCACGGCCTTGGCCCGATGGGTGGCGGGCCGTACCTAGCACGACCCGTTGGTCCGTGGGCCTTTTTTTAAAAAAAAATTACAAATCGGCTGTGGCATGCTGGCATGGCCCATTTGTGCTCGTGCCAGGCACGGCCTATTTGAGGCCGTTACAAATCGGGACGGGCCTGATACGGCTCGGCTCGGTCCAGGTCCGTTTCTGCCCATAATAGCCAAAAACGGTCAAAAACGGCTATTTTCTAATTTTTTACCTTTTTACTCCTCCCAATAATCATAAAACGGCTATTTTGAGAAGTATTTTGAGAAAAAAATTTATGGATTTCTATAAGTAGCTCCGTTCTTTTCCATTCTCACCACACCAAATATACTCTTCTTCCTTCTCTGCTACTGCTATTTCTCTCTTCTAACAATATTACAAGTATTCTAGTTAATTTTTAATTTATATTTAGCAAGTATTCAGGTATTACATAAGAGGAGGTTCTTATCGAAGAGCACAAGAGGAGGTCCTTATCGAGGAATACAAGAGGAAGCTCACAAATCTCAAAGCTGACTCTACTCAATTCCTCCACCTCTACTCAATTCATCCACCTTCAGTTTGTTTTTATTTTTTGATTCATAAATTTAGAAATGACATCTTATGATGAGAGCCATTTTGGCATTCCCCTTATTTTCAAGGGAGAGAAAACTAATCTCATTGCTCCTACTTCTTCTAAAACTATTCAAGGTTAAATCTCTTCCCATAAGAGGACTAGTGCAATTTGGAAGGATTTTGAAAGAGTTCTTATTGACGGAGTCTGGAAAGCAAAATATAAAAAATATGCTAAATTTTATAGTTGTGCTAATAATGGGGGAACTGGCCATTTAAGGAGACATTAAGAGAGCCATAAGATGAGTGATTCTCATCTCTAAAGTACCCTTAATGTACAAAAAAATCTCTAGTAGATAATTTTGCATATAATCTTGAAAATAAAAAAAAAGCACTAGTTAAATAGATAGTTAGGGATGAACTACCTTTTAGTTTATGCGAGTCTTTTAATTTTAAAGAATATGTTCAATTAATCATACAGCTTGCTTACAAAAGAACTAGTAGGCATACTATTAGAAGGATAGCTATGACAAATTTTTTAGCAACGAAATAAAATTTAATTGAAACTCTCTCTACCTTAAATTTAAAAGTTTCATTAACTTCTAATATTTGATCAGCATTAGTAGATAGTAATTATTTTATTTCTATTACTATTCATTATATTAATAATGATTGAAATTTAAATAAATATATTCTTACTTTTCATACTTTTAATTTTTCACATTCTGGACAATAAATTTTAAATATTATTTACTAAACAGCATGTTCATTTAGAATTAATAATAAAATTATGTTTATTATTTTTGACAATGTATCTAATAATAATTTTGTTGTTATATTATTGAAGGACTTATTACAGTCCATTTTAAATGGTCAGTTGTTGTATATTAGATGTGCATGTCATATTTTAAATTTTTATGTACAAGCTGGCATGGGTATGGTCTAAGATGTAATTTCAAAAATTAAAAATACAGTTTCTTTTATTCATGCTTCAAGATCAAAACTTCAAGAATTTAAGCAACTATGTATAGATTATGGTAAATATTTTAAAAAATTTAAACTTGATATAATGACTCGTTGGAATTCAATATATACCATGATACATGATGCATATCTATATAGATACTTATTAAATACATATATTAATGACTGCAGATTAGGCTTTGTATTGATTGAAACTGATTGGACTAAAGATAAAATTTTGAAAAATTTTTTGGTTACTTTTTATAATGCTACTCATGTTCTTTCTGATATTTATTATCCAACTTTATGTTCATTTTTACAATAAGTATTTGATATTAGTAGAAAATTTGTAGAATATAGATTTGATGATGTTTTAATGCCTATTATTGAATAAATAGAATCTAAATGAAATGAATATTGAAACAAGGTATGTCTTATGCATAATTTAGCTGTTGTATTTAATCCACGAGTTAAATTAAGTAGTGTGCTAATTTTACTTGATGCCTATTATGAAAACATGATATTGGATCTTGAACCGGCTAAAGCTGAGGTAACAAAATTTTTTTATAATATTTATATGTTATATGATGAAAAAATTTATAGATCTAGATTACCAGCACAAAGCTCTATTGCTTCTTCTAGTAGTTCTCGTACATCATCCATTTTTAATTTTATTGTACGTAGGAGATAGACACATGTTTCAAATTTATCTACATCTTCGTCATCTGCTTTAAGTAGTGAACTACAATTTTTTTATGAAATAATCTTTGTTGGTGCAAAAATCCGCCTGCGCCGGAGAAGCTGGAGTTGTGGGGGTCGCGGTCGCCGTCGGGACCTGCAAAAGAAGTCTAAACCGGAGGTGGGGTTGCTCCGACAAGACCCTCTGACGCTCAAGTCAGTTCTCTGTCTCAACAAGAATGGAGTGCTCGAACGAAACTTTTAGCAGAGTTTTGGGATAGAGAATAGAGCTTCGAGAATAACGTATCTGGGGCCCCCTTTTATAGGCGAAAGGGGGCAGCAGACTGATAGCGATATCCGTAACCGTCTCGTAGTGGGCTGCCCAGAGTCAGACGGAGTTTGTTGCGAAGAGTAGTGGAGTAGACCTGTGGCTATCACCGGGGCGTGCCACGTGGAGTCTGCCGCGGGGAGTGGAGCGGCGTCCGTTGTCGCGACTTGCCAGAGGATGGAAGAATCGTGCGGTATCCGTCGCGGGAAGTGGAGCAGGATCGTGACCGTTATTGTGGCCTGCCCGGGAGTGATGGAGCCGCATGAAATCCGTCGCAGGAAGTGGGGCAGTGCTGTGGCCGTTACTGCGGCCTGCCAGGGAGTAATGGAGCCGCGTGGAATTTGTTGCAGGAGGTGGAGCAGTGTCGTGGCCGTCACTGCGGCCTGCCAGGGGGCCTAGGCCTGTCGGCCGAAGTTCGGCTGGAGTGTCTGGCGGGGAGAGGTGGCTAGCCGCCCGTCTGAGAGGAGCTCGGAGTCTGGCTCCCGTAAGAGTCCGGATGAAGTCTTCTTGCAGCCGGAGTTAGGGACGAGACCCGGCTCCCGTAGGAGTCCGGACGGAGTCTACCTGCAATTGGGGTCGTGGGCAAAGTTTGGCTCCCGTAGGAGTCCGGACGGAGTCTACCTGCAATTGCAGTTGAGGGTGAAGTCCAGCTCCCGTAGGAGTCCGGACGAAGTTTACCTGCAATTGAGACCGCGGGTGGAGTCCGTCTCCCGTAGGAGTCCGGACGAAGTCTGCCTGCAGTTGAAGCTGCGGGGATGAGGTCCGGCTCCCGTAGGAGCCCGGTCGAAGTCTGCCTGCAGTTGAAGCTGCGGGGACGAGGTCCGGCTCCCGTAGGAGCCCGATCGAAATCCACTTGTAATCAAGGTCAGGGATGAAGTCTGGCTCCCGTAGGAGTCCGGACGGAGTTTACCTGTAAGTGAAGTCATGGGCGGAGCTCGGCTCCCGTAAGAGTCCGGGCGAAGCCTTCCCGCAGTCGAGGTCGAGGATGGAGCCCGGCTCCCATGGGAGTCCGGGTGAAGCCTTCCAGCAGTTGAGGTTGGGGACGAAGTCCGGCTCTCGTAGGAGTCCGGGTGAAGCCTTCCCGCAGTTGAGGTTGGGGACGAAGTCCGGCTCCCGTAGGAGCCCGGACTAAGTCTGCCTGTAGCTGGAGTCGGAGACGAGATCTGGCTCCCGTAGGAGTCCGGTCGAAGTCCACCTACAATCAAGGTCAGGGACGAAGTCCGGCTCCTGTAAGAGTCCGGACGGAGTTTACCTGCAGCTGGAGTCGTGGACGGAGCTCGGCTCCCGTAAGAATCCGGACGAAGCCTTCCTGCAGTCGAGGTCGAGGATGGAGCTCGGCTCCCATGGGAGTCCGGGTGAAGCCTTCCAGCAGTTGAGGTTGGGGACGAAGTCCGGCTCCCGTAGGAGTTCGGACTAAGTCTGCCTGTAGCTGGAGTCGGAGATGAGATCTGGCTCCTGTAGGAGTCCGGTCGAAGTCCACCTGCAATCAAGATCAGGGATGAAGTCCGGCTCCCGTAGGAGTCCGGACGGAGTTTACCTGTAAGTGAAGTCGTGGGCGGAGCTCGGCTCCCGTAGGAGTCTGGACGAAGCCTTTCCGCAGTCGAGGTCGAGGACGGAGCCTGGCTCCCATGGGAGTCCGGGTGAAGCCTTCCAGCAGTTGAGGTTGGGGACGAAGTCCGGCTCCCGTAGGAGTCCGGGTGAAGCCTTCTCGCAGTTGAGGTTGGGGACGAAGTCCGGCTCCCGTAGGAGCCCAGACTAAGTCTGCCTGTAGCTGGAGTCGGAGACGAGATCTGTTTCCCGTAGGAGTCCGGTCGAAGTCCACCTGCAATCAAGGTCAGGGATGAAGTCCGGCTCCCGTAAGAGTCCGGACGGGGTTTACTTGCAGCTGGAGTCGTGGGCGGAGTACGGCTCTCGTAAGAGCCCGGGCGGAGTCTACAGGCGAAGTCGTGGGCGGGGTCCGGCTCTCGTAGGAGTCCGGACAAAGTCAGCCTGCAATTGAAATCGGGGGCGAGGTCCGGCTCCCGTAGGAGTCCGGACAAAGTCTGCCTGCAATTGGAATCGGGGGTGAGGTCCGGCTCCCGTAAGAGTCCGGACGTCGCGAGGAATCTGGTCGACGCTGGCGGGGTCCTGCCCGTCGGCAAAACTTGGGAGTGTTGCGGAGGCTCGGCCGTCCGGAGGTTTGAAGAGATGTTGTCGGAGGTCAAAAGTCAGTTGGATCCCCGGAGGGTCATTCCTATCACGAACTTCGGCTGGGGGGGTATTTTATACCCAACAATCTTCATTCTGCATATGATAAAAATCAAATAGATAATTTAGATATGTTAGCTTGATAGAAAAGTATTAAAAATCAATATCTTATTTTGTCTGTCATTGTACGTGATATTTTAGCTATGCCGATATCCATAGTAGCATCGAAATTTATTTTTAATGTAGGTTGGCGTGTTTTTGATGAAAAGAGAAGTCGGATGACCGGCGAGACGGTGAAGATGCTGCTCTACTTCAAAAATTGGTTAGATGCAGAGACAAGACTTTAAGATAAAGATGGACATTCTACTACATTCTTTGATGACGACAACACAAATGAGACCGACAATTAATAGAATTTTTATCGAGCTAGCACAGAAAAGCAGGAAGTAGAGAGAAGGTCTTGAAGAAGTTCAGTTAAAGCAGAGATAAGTTGGTATGATTTTATCTTTTTTTATTAATTATATTAAATTTTTTAATTATTGAAATGAGTCACTTCTGTACTTTTATTTCTTTTATCTCCCTCTTCATTGTACTTTGGAGGTCAGGCCTAGCCCCCCTCCCTTCCTGTATCATTTTGATATTTATTAATAAACTGGTAGGGATTTATGCCAAACCCTCCACCTAACAAGATGGCTTTATATTTAATTCCTAGTCTCCAATTTTTTTTTAATTTATTCATGCATATTTTTTAAAAAAATTTAAAAAATCCTAAACTGGCCGTGCCTTGTCATAGTCCAAACGTGCCGTGCCTTGGCATGGCCCATTTTAAGAGGGCCAGGCTGGCATGCTGGTCGTATCGTGCCTGACCCACGGGTCCTGCTGGCCCAGGCCCTTATAGGCCGTGCTGGGCCTAGGCTGCATCGAAAAACTCTAGCCTAGCTCGGCCTCTCTCTTATGGGCCGTGTCAAGCATGGCATGGCACTATAGCAGATGGGCTGTGGCTGGCACAGCACATCTCGTGTCGGGCCGAACCGGGCTATGGGCGGCCCGGTCCATTGCCTATCTCTAATATAGGGGCATATTTGGATAAGGTTGATCAAATTTGGGTGTATATATATATAGGAGCAAATTTGGATAAGATTGATAAGATTTGGACTCAGATCAAGTTAGATCAAAATTAGATAATGGATGTTTTACATCGATAATCCAAATCATTGGATGTGATCTATTATATTAAAATTACTTACACACTAAAAATTACTCCTAATCTATGCATCAAGTAATCAAAAGATATATGTAATTTAATTTTATTTAGGTTGTCTAATTTTTGACTATTTGATGCATATGCTATGGGTTTCCCAATCATATGATTTTTTTTTTTATGCAAGCAATTTTGATATAGTAGATTACATTCAACGGCTTGGACTATTGATATGAAACCTCTATTATAGAATTTTGGTCTGATCGAATTTAAGTCAAAATTCAATCAACTTGATTGAATTTTGATCTGATCGAATTTAAATCAAAATCCAATCGACTTGATTCTAACATCACCCTATATGTATATACATATATAATTAATTTAGATTTAGTTCAATCAAGCTTCAATGTTTCAAGCGTCTGGTGGCTTTAGCCATAGTCGTCAATCTCTCCGACGTCTTTGTGCTCCCCTCCCACTCTTCTTCATCCGTATTGGTATAAAATTGAGGGGAGGATGATGGGTGTCCTGTTAAGGGTTCTTGTTCTTCTCCTCTTCATTGCCGTGGATGTATTCTCTTTTAGAAATAGGCATGCATGTATTCATGTCATACATGTTTTCTTTTCATCTGTGTTGTTATTCTTTCTTTCATTTTTTGTTTCTTTCCTCTCACCGGATTTTGTTCTTCTTCTAGGTATCCAGTCTAACATGAAGAGGCTGTATTTTGCAGCCATTACAATCTGAGCCTCCTCTTCCTGTACTCTGCTTTTCAGGTTTCTAGTTTTTCTCAACACTTGTTTTGTTTAAAAAAATAGAACTTGTCATGCATTCTTTTTTTTTTTTCTCTCTTTTCTCAAGCTAAGCATAGTAAACGCAACAAGCAAATGGAAAAGCAATTCAAATAATTCACCAAAGTTTTCCTTTCTGTTTGGATAAGAATGGATGATTTATAAATATGATGTTGCTTTTGCTACTACCGTTTTTTCATGTGCCTTTACCCTCCTAGGTTGGACCTGGGCAAACTTTCTTTTATACACGTAGGCCCTGTGTTTTTGACCTAAGATCTTGTGAAAAATACTTGGCTATACTTAGCAAGTACTAAAATTTTAAATTCTGACACTATGGCCTAAGTCATATTTGATTTTAGATATAACAGGAACAACTTAAGATGTGCAGGCTTCGTAATTTGATATAAGCCCATTTAGCCTAGTATTATTATTATTATTATTATTATTATTTTTCTAGTAAGAAATTTATCTTAGTCTATTTAACCAAACCCCATTTAGCCTAGCCTTATTCAACCCAATAACTCAAGCTAATTTGAACCAAATTTCTCAGGTTGGTTCGAATTCATTTTTTATACAGTCAGTTTAGTTACAATTGCAAGTTTAGAATTGATTTAAATCTATCCAGTTTTGAAAATAACTTTAAACCAACCTGACTCCAATCATGTACAACTCTATATTTTACAACTCAACTTTAGCTATGTGCATAACACATAACTCTCTACTATTATCTTACACATATCCAGCCTCATGTGCATTAATTTCTTTCCCCAAAATATGGAGTTCGTATGTGGAAATTTGTAAGGAGCTCAAATCAAGTATCAACATTATTGTAGTGTCGTTTACAATGATATAAAGAAGTTAACATTACCAAGAATGATGCTGAAATTTATTGCTTCCAATGCGGAGCATCTCTTCAAGTGCTGGGTTCACTTGGTTACCTTGAGTAGATTGTGGTTTTTGAAGAACAAAAAAAGATTATTATATTGTAATCTTTGAAGAACAAAAATAAACTATTAGTTTCCTTTTTGTATTTGCTTCATGTTGTTTGTTGTATTTTTATTGTTAACTGATAATCTATGATTACTAGATCATGTAGTCGTAACCACATAGAACTAAACCTTTGGGCATGTTTGATATACCAAAGTTTCATTTCATCAGTTTTGCTGTAACTACTCTGTTCTTCATGTTGTCAGTGCAATCATTTAGACCCCAAATTTCCATCTCCATATAACGGCTCAGAATAGTTATTTTATCTCACTTCCTCGATTACCGTATCCGTGTCTGTGAACATTCCAGCTGACATAATTATAACAAGGTAGTAGCCCTGAAAATGAATGTGATCTGCAAAATGCTTAAACATATATGATTGCATAATTCATCCAACAAGCATAAAAGCATACTCGATGATCCCAATTTAATAGATGTTTACATACTCCGCATGAAGGGCTACCTCTGGCCTCTGTTTCAAAAGCTACCAGGAAAAATGACTACACTTATTTACTAATTGTTCAAGCCTCTACGAAAGCAACTTCAGGGTTACTCCGTCTCTAGATATTTTTATACGTTACATTATTGCTCTTAATTAGCAGAAATCCAGCACAACATCCAAACCAATTAACGTTATATTGTTATAGTTTCTGCAACAATCTTGTATAAAGTTCTTGCCACCAAAGTTTACGATTCACTCATATGTTAATTGCATATCGCGATTACCCCAGCAGCACACCGGGAGTGCAATTCTACAGTTTCTGATTTCAAGCTAACCTTCAAACAATCTAACCATATTGTTTTTCATATCCTTTTGTCTCACTTGCTTAGTTCTAAAGCACTTGTCCCATAAAACGTTCTGCAACTAAATTTGATTCTAAGCTATTCTTACATTATTAAGTAGACATTCCATCCTCCATGGTTTTTAATAACCTTATAGAGTACGCTTGCGAAATAATCGGTGAGACTGGAGTGTTTTAAAAAGATAAATTGTGTGTGTGTGTGTGTTGTGCAATTATGGAAGCAAGAGTGTAAATTGAGTAGTTGATTATACCCTCGTAGAATCTGGATGATCTTATATGTGAGACAATAACTAACGACATTAGCATCTGAAGCAGCTGAAAAGAGGAACAACAAATGAAATGGCAAAGGAATAAGGTCAGACGTAGCATATAATCATAATAGATGTTGGTAATGAAGAAATGAAAGTGCCTTCATATCCATCACTGTTATTTTTTCATTTTTACATGAGATCAAATTATATAATCTCTGGTGCCTCAGTTCCTAATTATTTGAGGAGAATAAGTTGATGGAGGTGGTCAGTGCAGGAAATGTATGTGAAGGTGCTGGTGGCATCATATTAGGGATAGCTATATGAGCATGATAATTAATTAAAATAATCAACTCCATACAATAAGGCACAGACCTCGGCAGGCTAAACCTTGTTTCTTGACTCCGTCTCATAATTTCGTATTGCGGAAAGAAAACACTTGCCGATTGTTCTTTTGCTGCCCGTATCCATTCAATTGGCTTTACGCTAGCTCTGGGTCGCTCCAACGGAGAATGCGACAACCCGGGAAGCAGGAGGAGATGGCTTGGGCCACTGTAACGTGCTTGTTATAAGAAACCAAACCTGCAAGTAGGGGGAATTAGAGTTGGAAGGATTTATCAAAAGACATGATGCACTGAGGCTTGGTTTTTTCAGGAGGCGCCCTCCATGTGGATGGTCGAAATCAGATAAATTATGCGATAAAGAGACAGCAACTAGCAGCCTATGAAGCTACGTACATATATCGTCTCTTCTGGCCTCTCCACTCTCAGCAGCGAGAAAATTAACTTTCATATCAACGAAAAAAGCAATGTTCTAGAGAACTTTTAGGATAAGGACTGCTTAAGAAAGAGCGGGCAAGAAAAAGTATGACACAAATTAGAAGGCCAAAAATTTCTTGTTCAAGTTGATATATAGTAGCTCAAAGCCATGACGCATGGGAAACATAAAGAGACACCCAAGTACATCGCTAGATGATTCCAAGAAGCATATACCATCCTGTGTTCCACGCACTGTTTGGTAGGACAAACTCGATAGTAAAGGCACAAGAAATTAACATAAAAAGATACCCAAGTACAACGCCCAAAGATTCCAAGAAGTCTATATTCTGTCTTCCACCTTTTGGAAGGACATGAATGAACCATCTTTTATCACTATCATATATATGTAATCTTCTGTGAGAACATGGAACTCATCCCCTTTGTATGCTCCTCCATTTTCATTTGCATTCCTTTTGCATTTTGCAATCTCTCTTTTTTTTTTTTTTTTTTTTTTGCCCCCGTTCCACGGAACAGTCAGTACCGGTCACCAAGTCAAGAAAGACCAACCAAGTGACGATGAACGGTCTCGGTGATCCAAAGCTTCATTTCGTTTTTGTTCCTTTTTTGGCCCAAGGACACATGCTTCCCATGATTGATCTAGCCCACCTGCTTGCCAAGCGTGGTGTGCTTGCAACCGTGATCACCACACCCTTCAACGCCTCACGAATCAAGAACACCATTGATCGTGCAGGGGAGGCCGGCCTACCGATCCGTTTCGTCCCACTACGATTCCCATGTGCGGAAGCTGGACTACCAGAAGGCTGCGAGAACGTCGATGTCATCCCTTCGGCAAACCTAGCAAAGAACTTTTTTGCAGCAACCAGTCTATTAGGACCACCACTCGAAACATATCTCCGAGAACAGCAGCAGCCCTATCCCAGCTGCATCGTTTCGGATTTTTGCAACCCATGGACTCGGGAGGTTGCTTCCAGACTGGGCGTACCATTATTCACATGCCATCCAGTGTGCTGCTTCTATCTCCTAGGCGTGCACAACATTCTTCACTCTAGTATCCACGATGCCATCGCTGATGAGACGGAGCCTTTTGTGGTGCCTGGTCTGGCGCACAAGATCGAGGTAACGAAGGCCCAAACTCCAGGCATTTTCCCTGGAAACGAGTGGGAGGAGATTCGCGAAGAGATAAGAGCGGCAGACCGAGAGGCCGATGGCATACTGGTAAACAGTTTCAGCGAACTGGAGCCATGGTACGTGGAGGGGTACCGAGAGGTCGTGGGGAAGAAAGTTTGGGCCCTTGGACCGCTCTCTCTCTGCAACAAAGATGCAGCTGACATGGCTGCTCGGGGGAAGAAGGCATCCATCGACAAAGATCGATGCTTGAGATGGCTTGACTCGATGAAGCCGAGGTCGGTCGTTTATGTTAGTTTTGGCAGCATTACGTACGTGCCACCTTCCCAAATCATCGAGGTAGGAGCAGGTCTGGAGGCTTCGAACCATCCATTCATTTGGGTAATCAAAGAGATCGAGATCTCGCCAGAAGTGGAAAGATGGCTATCGGGGAGGTTTGAACGGAGGACAAGTGCAAGGGGTCTTATCATAAAGGGGTGGGCGCCCCAACTGATGATCCTCTCGCACCCTGCGGTTGGGGGATTCATAACACACTGCGGGTGGAACTCATCACTGGAAGCCATCTCGGCAGGAGTGCCGATGATAACATGGCCCTTCTTTGCGGATCAGTTTCTCAATGAGAGATTAATCGTGGATGTTCTGAGAACCGGAATCACGGCTGGCGTCAAAAATCCCTGGAACTGGGGGACCGTTAGCGACGGAGTGTATGTGAAGAGAGATGATGTAGAGAAGGCAGTGCGTAGCTTGATGGATATAGGGGAGGAAAGGGAACGGAGAAGGGAAAGAGCGACGGAACTCGGTGAGAAGGCTAGGAAGGCTGTGGAGGAAGGAGGATCATCATATGTCAACGTGACGCTCTTGATCGAGTTTGTACGCAACAAGCTACTCCATTCTTGCAATGCTCTTGGTTCTTATCAGCGCTAGAGCTTCGCCATTCATGCTGCAGCTATGTAATACTATCCGCTGTTGTTCCCTGCTCCATGTTCCTATATCCATGTCTGTGAATTTGCCGGCTTTAATATTTATGCACTATTTCTGAATTGTTTCGTGCGAGAATACGGCATCACTTAAAATTCAATAGTACATCTATATCATCAAAACAAGGGTCAGATGCTGATTGCTGAGGCCTGAGATTAACGGTACCGAGATAATAAACTTCTACGTCTCTTTAATGCAACCTCTCATTCTCCCGTTCTGCAACTCCAGCAGATTCTGGAGTCTCTGAATTAGGGCACCATCACAACTTGAAATCATGGGCCCGGTTACGTCACTGCTGAAGGCCTTTTATGTTATACGTACGGTAACTTCTTCTCCCTTCCTATGAACTCAAACTGGATTCTTTCTCATCCGACTTTGTCACGACTTCATAATGACAAGCAGATCATACTCGCATGGTCAGTTTTGCCAACAACGAATGCAATGGCTTTTTCACTACCTTTTCATGCTTCGCACTTTGGTAAGAGCAGAATTCGAACCATCATTGAGAGGTGATGGACGACAGCCAGCAACTAGATACTACTGCCCTGCAAAAGGGAGCTGCAAATAAAACCAATTTATATAACCCAAAACAAGCAACAAAAAAGAGTAAGGGCACCAATTGGCCGAGTTGGTAGAGCCTCCTAGTGTTGATGCGAAGGTTAAATTTCCGCCCTCACAACATTATTCGATGGACACTTTATCCCTCCTTTTCTCAAGAAACACAACTAATTTTCCCATCCGTTTTAGACAAGTATTATTTCCATGGAACTAATGTAAAGAAGGTAGTAAAATGTTAAATTCACAAAAATGATTTGGATTGCCGGGTTGATGATTGCTACGCCATGATCTTGTTTGCCTTTTTAATTTTTTACCTTTTCCTATGTGCTTTTATCCATCTCCGCCGGGAAAGAATGTATAGCACGATTTAATCGAAGATGGAGCATAGGGATACCTTTGTGGACCAAAAAAAAAATGATAAATACATAAGAAACGTAACAGAACATTTGATATCTTAGCCAAAAGGCCCCGTCATATATAATAGGAGTGGCAATCGGGTCGGATCGGATATAAATGGATCAGATCAAATATGGATCGGATTAAAAAATTTTGAATCGAGATCCTACCTATTTATTAAAAAAATCAAATTTTAAAATTTGAATCCACCTATTTAATAAATAGACTACTCGACTCAACTTGTTTACGACCTATTTATAATACATTAAAAAAAAACCTTGCCCATTTAAAAGAATAATGAAATAAAAAACCTACTCTCCTCTTCGTCGTCTCCGATCTCTATGGCTCTACCCTCATCGCATCTCCGCTCGACCATGGTTGACAACATCTTCCAGATCTTCTCCACCTTCGACGGCTACTTATCCCAAAAGAAACTCTCTGAGAAACAACTCCATGATGGCAGCCTTGACAGCAGCAGCATCATCGACGGGGACGACCACCTGTCGATCTCATCTATCAATCAGATACTCTGATTTCTGGACCACCAGATATGCCTCTTCGGCCTCCGACCTCCACCCTTGCTACGCTCTCAGCTGCCTCTAGCTCTATTCGATCAGAGCTCTTGACCACCTCCGACTCCACACTAGAATGCTTGACCATGCTCTCGCCACCTCCAACTCTGCCCAACCAAAGCGCTCAGCTGCCTTCGACTCCGCCCTTGATGGTTTAACTGCGCTCTCATCATTTCTAGCTCCACCCAATCGGAGCTCTTAGTAGCCTCCGGCTCCACCCTTAACAGCTTGATTGTGCCTCGACCGCCTCTGACTACACCCTTGATGGCTTCATCGTGCCTTGGTCGCCCTTGATCCTCCACGGCTCCATCCCACTAGGATCTCGTTGCAACTCTGATACCACTTGTGGGGGAAGGATCCCTCACAAGTGCGGAATACGGATCCCTTCATCCAAGATCTTAATATTGGTGACTGTGTCGACACCGCAACAGAAAAAAAGAAGAGATAAAATAAAAGACACAATCAAATACATTGTTTAGCTCAAGGCTTATCTCTATGGGACATACAAGTTTTACTATGAAAGAAAAAAATAAGTACAAGAGGAGATCATACCCTCTTATCTCTCATATACAAACCTCTCTCAACAAGAAGCACAATCCTCACAAAAGTTCTCACAAAATCTTTCAAAGAAATCCTCTTATAGGCTTGCCGTGCTAGGATCCTCAACGTCTCTGGACGCTTCCTATGATGCTCTCAATTACTACATCATGCCTCAGCCTCAGCTCCTATACTCACAGCTACTCCCATGCACGGTCATTCTAAGACACTCTCAACTGCTTGTGCAGCTGCTCACGCCAAACTCCTCCTTCATGGGCCATCAGGTTCCTTTTTATAGATCTGAAACTCAGTCTGGATCAAAAACAGGTTTTTATCAGGACTCAACAACATCCCTGACCGTCCGATCGCTCCGCACACTCTCTGGGCCACCCGATCATGCAAAACAATATGTAGACTGTGTGAATGGACCGCACACAGGCCGTGAACCATCCTCCCCTCGCATGCCACATCACCTACGCATGCCCTCGAGTCCCGTGCATCATGATTTTTCATGTTCGAACGGGGGCAATCCATGGTGGATGTGTGGATTGCGATTAAAAACCCCCCTGCATGCATTCTGGGCCGCACGTTGGCCCAGCGCACAGCAGGTCCAGGCCACATGCACTGCAGTGGCCTGGGCTACAGGCTAGGCCTACGGGCCTACCTTCGGGCTACATTTTCAGATTTTTCATATCGTGCGCTATGTGCTGGGTTTCTCCACATTTGGATTTTTTTTCTTATGGATCGAATTCAAGGTGCCAAAATCCCAACAGATCTCTCGATCATCTCAGGCTCCTTCACCTCCAGCAAGCCCTTGTTGTCATGGCCTCGACATCATCTCCAACTCTCTGAAATGGTGACGACGGCATGAAGAAGAAGAAAAGAGAGGGGATGAGAAAACACTATCCCAATCAGGACTTGGTGAAATACAAAGGGTAGCGTGGCGTGTTAATCATTATCCACCATGGGATTTGACACGATTATATAGAGGGGAGTACCAAGAGAATTGTGAACTAAGCACATGCAGCGTGCCACATGGGAGGAGCCCACTAGCCAGCCCATTACTCAATTAATTTGAATGGCCCATATACTAGCTAATTTAGTCCAATCCAAAACTTACATGGATTAAACGGATTGAGTAGATTGGACATGTGAAATCTGAATCTAACCTAAATAATAAACACGTTAAATAGATCGATCTGTTTACGATCTGAATTTATTTAGTCCAAACTCAAATCTATTTATAGCAGATCGAACATAGATTGGATTGATGGATCGAATCATATTTTGCCATCCCTATATATATTAGGATGGTGTCCGGCCTTGTAAGCGACAAACAAACAAAAGGGGCATTGGGGCATTCATAAAAGATAACACTTTCCCACTCCCTTACAATGGAGCCCTCTTTCCATCTGATCTCGTTCAAGGACTAAACAGGAATGAGTATCAGAACTAGAGGTAGCAATTGGATCGGATCGGGTCATATATGGATCGGGTCAATACCGGTCGGATCAGAAAATCATCAATCCAAACCCGACCTGTTTATCAAATGAGTCAAAAATTCAAATCTGAACCGAACCTGTTTATTAAACAGGTAATTTGATTCAACCCATTTAATCCAGTTATTAAATAGGTTAAATTAGGTTAGATGGGTTAAATGGATTAAACGGATTAAACAGATCGGATTAAATGGATCATAAATAGGTTAAGTAGGTTTTAAACAAGTTAAATAGGTTTTAAACAAGTTAAACAAATCATGTTAAATAGGTTAGAAATAGATTAAACAGGTTAAATAGGTTATCTGACTCAACCTAATCTGAATATTAAATGGATTAAATAAGTTAAATGGGTCAGATACCTAAAATCTAAATCTAATTCAAATATTAAACGGATTAAATGGATCGACCTATTTATGGTCCAAATTCATTTAATCTAAATCTAAACTTATTTATGACAGATCGAATATAGATCAGATTGATGAATCGAATCATATTTTACTGGCCTGATCAAAACTCTCAAGAGATGGATCGCCTGAATCCAAGAAGAGACATCCTGTATGGGCTGCTCTGCAAGCCACGAAATTTACTAAATGAAATCACCTGGCTCCAGTAAGAAGGTTCTCTAAATGTGTTGCCTATTGAATACAAACCGAACAGGAAGATTATACTGTGCTAATACAAAAAAAAGTTTATAAAACAAGAATAGCATGCTGCACCTTGCTATATTTATTTGGAAATTATATTTCTTCATCTGTTTGTTTTATATTAATAACTTATGATGGGGCATATCATGCAGAAAACGAGAAAAGAGCAGCTGTTTCTCTCACCACTGTATTTAGAATTTGTAAGACTTCAAACTTTTCCTTTATGAAATATATTCTTTTTACCAAAAAAAAAAAGAGCAGCTGTTGTACCTGCAAGAGTGGTGCCACTTAAGAGCCGCAAAAAACTAAGGATAGATAAATTGACTTTCAATAGTTCTAGTCTATATGAGGAAATAGTTATGACTGTTGAAGATTCCTAGAGTAATATGATCTAAACTTGAAGCACCAGAAGAAGTCCTAATGCAAGTTTACCTAACAACAAAATGGTCAATGAACTTAATGCATGAAATCTATCTATATCTATATTATAATAGTAAAGGAATATATGGTATTAAGGTGTTATTTTGTAGTGACACGTTAGATTATAAAGTAACCTCCCATAATGCCACATGTTTAGATTTGGTTTATTTATTTATTTATTTTTTCCTTCAGTTTCCTCTCAAGTTGCTTCCGTGTGATGCACGAGTGGTGATGGAGCTCCTCCGATCGATCAGTGTGCGAGAAGGAGAGTAGGAGCCCTGATTGGTCGATCAATTCTTGGAGTTGGGCTATCGTTACATCATCGATGTTCTCTCCGACGTCTAATTGGGAATGAAAAAAGAAGAAAGATTATAGATTCGACCATCTCCTCTCCTTCTCCCATCTGGAGTTTCATGAATACATCGACGGCCTCATCGGATAAGGATGGCCGAACCTCCGACCTGCCGGTGCCACCCACGCCAAGCTATCAGCAACCACCCTAAAAATTTAAAAAAAAATGAAGAACAAGAGGGAAGAGAGGAAAGAACTGTTGGATCTTGGTAAAACCAGCAATTTTGCTCTCCCTCACAGTGGCTTAAAGGGTCTATTGTCCTTGATGCCGTCGGCAGCCTATCGATTAAGCTCTTTCGATAGCCGTCGATCGAAATTTGGAAGGGAGGAGTATCGATTTTGGACTCCTCCTTCGTCAATCTCCCATCAAGAAGAGCCACTCTTCGCTCATCGCCAGCTTATAAGCGGTCAGGATGGCAACTCCAGCCAACCGTCGGTGATTGAGGACTGCCCCAAGCCTTGCCAGCGGTAGATATGGGAGGTTCATCGCTAGCCAAGAGGGTTTTTGGGTGGTAATTGGGAAAGAAAGGAGGCAGAAGATGGATGGGGTTTTGGGTTTGGATTTTAGGTTTTGATCGGGATCCATTAAGTACAAACCCACTAGCCCCTTAAGACTAAATCAAGTTATCTACATCTATATCTATCCATATAATCTATATCTATGTAATAATAGTAAAGTAATAGATAAGTATTAAAGATGGTATTTCATATTGACATCTATGATTATAGGATAATCTTCCATAACATCACGTATCATTTTTATAATATATATATATATATATATATAATTTGATCTTTTCATTCTTTGAATCTCTCCCGAGTTATTTCATTCCTTCTCTAATTCCTCTAGAGACTTCAAGTAGTTGGAGCGGGCATATTCCAAATCCTCCTTTCATCCTCATGTTAAGTGGCAGTGAAGAATTCATGTTAAGCACTAATCACATGGGTAGAGAGGAGGATTACCTCTCCAATTTGCATAATGGGGTCACCTATCTAGGCAGTTCAAATTAATTTTAAATTTATAAAATAAGATTTGAGAAAAATATAATAATATATTTATTAATATAGATATAATATATTAATATAAATATCATATTAATAGTAATAAAAATATCATATTAGTATATATATATTAACATAATATTAAAATATAATAACTATTAATTTTAGCTTAAAAAATATTTTTGTCCTCAAATTTCAGCTTAAAATCAGTGCTCTGGATGATCTTAGAAATCCAACCTCGAGGATAGACATTCCATCACTGAGTTAGACCTGATAATCAATTTTATTTCTGTATTTTCTTTAATTTTTTTATTTTAATTTTTTCATATTTCTTTCATTTTCATTGATTTTTCTTATATTTTCTTTGTTTTTCCTATAATTTTGTGTTGGAATATTTTCTTTCTATTTTCTCATTCTAAATACCATACCTACTACATTCCAAACATCATAAATTATTAATTTCTAGATAATTTTACTGTTCCAATTCATTTTGATTTAAACTATTATTTTGAACATTTAATTTATTTCTTATTTTTTAATTAAATTATAAATTAAATTATTATATTTATAATTTATTTTATATTAAAATTTATTATTATAATAATTATATTTTTATATTTATAAAATTAATAGACTCGGAAATCATCCGGCAACTAAGCTAGTGTTGCTATCATTTGATATGCACCCGTTAGCTTTGGCGCAACTGTTAGTTGTGGCACAGCTGTAAATTTAAACTTAGCTAGCTCTGGATGTTAATGCCTTGAACTTTGTAGAAGGCTGTGTCATCTCAATGGCTCCTGTTGAATTTTATCACTACCTCTTAACGAAGTCCTCCAAAATGCATTTCTAAAGGCATAAATCCTTGACATGAAATTCATCTACACATAATGAAAATGGTCTTTTATCCCCATGGTACAAAGGAAAAGACCGTCTACTGTCCTTCAGGAAGATCAGGTCCTGTCCCACAGACCCAAATTTAGCTGTAAAAATTGGATAACAAGTGTACGAATGGGGCTTGTGCTGGTCCACTGCCTTCTGTGCTAGTTTCCAGGCTAAAAAAACTCGTATAGAGAAGTGTTTGATGCGAACAAAAAAGTGAGTGACTCTGGCAAAATCATACAGCCAAATACCGAAAACCTTTAGTCAGGTTTTGGTACCTCAAGTCCCTATTCTCCAAATTTAAAAGTTCAATTGAACCACGCCAATCTTCTTCAACCTCTGTGAGTAAAAAACTACAAAGAAGAAGAAGAATATTGCTGCAGAGAAAAAATAGTTACGGACACAGGGCACATTGAACCGAACAATACTGCTGCAGATAAAGCTCAATTTTTTTTCAACTGAAT
The DNA here is from genome assembly GCF_000442705.2 of Elaeis guineensis. NCBI lineage: Eukaryota > Viridiplantae > Streptophyta > Magnoliopsida > Arecales > Arecaceae > Elaeis > Elaeis guineensis. The sequence continues at coordinate 127,139,851 of NC_025994.2, forward strand.
TTTTTCATCTGCCAATTTATCTCAATATTTCTTTCACGTAATTTTTTCTTTCATCTGACAACTTTGCACCCAATAATATTAAACCAACATTTTCTCAATCACGTATTTCTTCTATCGATTTCTACTAATATGTTGCAGTCCTTACCGGAATTTCATAAGACACCCCAAGTCACGATAGAAAAATACTTAGGGATGTTCAAGTATCAGTTCTGACATGTCTAATCAATTCCAATAACAGGATAAGAATGGATTGCAATACTAATGTATTGATGACATACAAAATGCAAGTAAGCCATAACCGATCAAGGGATATATAAAGATTAATGGATCAGGAGACTAGCAGTGATAAAATTTCTATGATCGGATCGATTATGAAAAAAATTATAATTGGATCGTCATCACCTGTCACGTCTCCAAAAATACTAAAAATATAAGAATGAATAAATCTTAAGAATATTGAAACAGTTTTGATAAATATTACATAATTTTTTATCCATTTCTATTTTCTTAGTATTTCAACGCACGCACTTGTGCATGTGCATAAACGTTTCAGAGATGTGCGCTTTGAAGATGTGGTAGGTGATGACGATCCGATCATAATTTCTTCCGTAATCGGTCCAACTATAAAAATTTTATCCCACTATCGTCCTAACCGGCGCAGGCACACGTTGCCATGACGTGCCCTAAAGAGCTCCATTGGAACGAAACTACCCAGATAATATGGGTAATAATGAAGTAGTAGATCATTGGGATGAGAGGAGGAATACACCAGTCCGGATTTTCAGCCGTCTTCTCGGTAAAACTTTCTTTGAAGGGGTTGCGACTCATCGGAAATCCCCCGAGCCGGCTTCGAGAACGTATCTATCGAGAATCCAAATCCAGATCAGAGAACAACTTTGAAACCACAGAAAACACGAACCGACGAACCGAAGATGAAACAGGTACCGAATCAAGAAATCGAACTCCAGGAAGATGATTTTATGGGATGGATTTGGTACCATCGACATCGGAAGGGGGTTGGAAGACGGCGGAGATCTTGCCCTGGGCCTTGGATGGTCGAAACGTCGGGGGGATTGGACTCTATAGCGCATCGAATCAAGCATCAATGATCACACCCAAGAAACAAAACAACACCAGATCTGAAAACCCTAAAAAAGCCGAATGCTAACCCTAACGCCAATCTGCGAATTTGACGGTGACGTGATCCGGACAGCAGACGGCCTGCAGGAAGACGAAGAAAAGGTGGAAGTAAGAAGAGACCTAAAAGCGAGCGAGATGAGAGAGAAAGAGAGAGAGGAGAGGGAGATGGTGGCATACCGGAACGGATCCGGAGACCTTCTGGTTGTCGATGGAGGTGTAGCCACCGCTTGACATCATCTTCTTTTACGTTTGTTCCATCGCCAGCGGAGGGCCCGGCTACTTCTTTCTCTCGCTGACACCCACGCGGAGCGTACGTAGGTATAAAAAAATTGTGTTTAATAAGAGGTTAAACGTTCGGCGGGCAGCGGCGATCAACGGAGGCGACCCACGGGGTTGGTCTGCTGCGATTTTTGGAGAAAGCAAGAGCTCGGAGGCGCAATTCTGCAACATGGTGTGTCTCCCCACATGGGAGCCTCCGCAAATTGGGTCCGGGTTGCAACTTTCGCGTTTGAGAAGTCCTTCTGCAGCGGAAACCGTTGGATCGTATTTTGTACGGCTCGATGCCTGCTTTATCATTGATGATGGAAGAGAGAGGCTGTAGCGTTTTTTTGAAAGCTGTACGAAACATCATCCAACGGTCCATGCTGCGAAAGAAGATTACTTATTCTTTCGGATGGTTCAACCCGAGTCCTAAACATTGGCGAACCCGTATGGCGGGAATTTTATACTGTTTTGGTCTATTTATCGCCCAATAGAATGACCACGTGCATCCTTATTTTTCATTTTGAATCTGATTGATTGGAGATAATCTGATATAAAAAAATAAATTTCATATCATATTATCATATTTGATATAAAAAATAAAGATAGTAAAAAAATGATGAGCCTATATTTATTTTTTGAAGAGAAAAAATAAAACAAAAATCATAGAAGGACTAGTATTTGATAAATTTTTAAATGATGGTAATTTATAGTTTATAAAGATATCTTCAATAAAATTGCATATGTAATCATTAAATTTATTTTGATATTTTTTTAAGTTTATTCAATAAAATTTTTTTGTAAAAAAATTGAGATGGAGATGGTATCATGCAAAGGACTTTATAATTATAGTCATTATATAAAAATTAATTAGAAATGATAATACATCCTACTATTAAAAAATTATTTTATGTCGAAGGATATATTTATAAATTTTGTTATATTCTTATATAGGATTACCTCCAATCAAACATAGTAATCTTTTTTCAGTGTTATTTTTTCGAATAATTTTTCTACCAACCAAATATGGTAAAAATTATTTTTTTTATAATCATTTTTCTACATAAATGATTCCCATGAATCGTCAAATTATCTTATAATTTGATATACACCAATCAAATGGATCCTTAGAATAAATTATACTTAAAGCTCTTGGCATTTACGAGAATAATAGATTCTCACTGAATATTTCAAAAAAAAAAAAGATCAAACCACAAAATCAGTTATTTCCATTTGGTTGAAGCCGAGCTTTCATATTTGATCTGATTTTGGTTTGTAAATTTTTCAAACCAAAAAATGAATTTAGTTTTTGTTAAAATTTAAAAAATCAATTTAAACCAAATCATCCCATATATGGATGTATGAGTGTATGTTTGTATGTATGTCTTTGCTTGCTCCTCATGAAGCCGAGTCTCGAATCTCAATTTACATCTCATCTCTTCCAACCTTATGGGATCTATGGAACCATGGACCTACTAGCCTTCTTCCCATCATCATCTCTGCCCTGAACCCTCCTCAACTACCAACATAGCCACTATATAGTGGCTGTTCCTATAAGGACATGTGGGATATGTGTTTAGTCCCACATCAGATATGTAGATGATGGATTTTGAAAACTTATATGAGCCCAAAAATCAAAATAATCCTCCCAGCTAATCTTTTTGAGAGAGATCCTAAGTTATAATAAGTGGTAACAAAATGGATCTGCCTAAGGCCTACGTGGACTAAAGACACTATAGTATAGATTTGTTGGGGTTGATCACGGATTGATCATGATGTTTATAATTAGATTTGAATGGATTTAGATCCTTAGCCTAATAAAAATGTCAGAGCTTAAACAGAAAGAATATGTAAGGACCCATGCAGCCTTGTATTTAGTCCCACATTAATTATGATTGAATAGATCGTCTGAGCTTAAACGGAGAGAATATGTGAAGACCCATGTAGCCGTGTGTTTAGTTCCGTATTAGTTATATATTGAATAGATCTTAGGTGCTTATACTGGGTCAAAAAATTTAAATAATATCTTTTAATTTAAATTTTTGAATGAGATCCTGAATTGTATCACTTTTCATTTTTGGATATTGTTGAAGAAGCTTCGACCTTTGGTCTCTGTCTCCTCACCCTTTTCTCACTATAGAGAGGTGTATTTGTGGGGATTCCTCTTGTACTCTTCTATCATTGCTCTTTCTTTTTTTTTCCCCTCATTCTTTTTCTCCTCATTTTTTCATTTATATATGTATAAAATTGAGGTGATAATGATGGTTGACCCTATCACGGCCCCACCCAATGGCCCGAGATAGGGGTGCAACAAACAGTTGCACATCCCTAGGATTCAATGCCATAAGATATGCAAGTTCTACTTTCTTATTTATATAGATTCATATCAATCTCAATCAATGGTCCCAAACTCCATATACTCTTCTAGATCTAAAAAATGAAATTTATAGGCTCAATAAGTTTTCAAAACCTCTAGTTCAATTAAATATTTTATATAAAAAAATTAAATCTTTAGGTTGCATAATTTTTTATAAAGATATTCCAATGAGTATAGAAACATATCATATCAAGCAATGTAGAATCAAAATATGTATTTGATTTAAATAAATGTTTCAAACAATCAAAGGTCGATTATCCACTCTCACTCTCCTAGTTTCTTTAACTATGGCCATGATCAGCCTGTGGTTAGCTCCGAAAAAGACTAGATCTTGATTTCAATATACTATCCATCAATCATGTGCCAGTGACCACCCCACTAGAGATCTAGAAGAAAATTAGCTTTAATATCATAAAGAAAAATATGTTTCCATCAATATTTGTCAGCGATCAATCCTGTCTTACTCAATCTAAAAGAAAAACTAGTCAGTGATTGCTCCACTAGAGATTTCAGAAGAAGACTATATCCTAAATCTATATGATCAAATCGAACTAGAAAGCGGTGGAATCAACAAAACACATTTTTGATACAACGAAATACAAGTCATATCCAAGTACATATACTCAATTTAAACAAATTATCATAGCAATAGATAAATTTTTAAATCAAACTACGTGCATGATAAAATACACTAGGGGTAGAAATAACTTAAAATTTTCATCCTAGATTTTCATAAAACTTCACCAATTTGGAATATTCACCAAAATCTAAAATAATTAAACATCTTATTAGACTTCTAAAGAAAATAGATAGCTTGATTTATTTCATAGCAGGTTTTAGTCTAGACCATCGAATTCATCTTAACATCCAAGGGTCTTGACCAGTCCTTAGATCTAATAATTATTTAATGTAAGTATTCAAATGGAGTACATGGTTACCTATATATAGAGGATTCGGTTGCCATCATGCCTCCTTGCTATCCAGATTCATATTTTCATCTGATCAAATTAAAGTCCCCAAGTGAGATCTAATTCATAAATTAAAAAAAAAATTAACCTAATTAAAGAAGATTAGACTTGACCTGAGTAAATCAATTGATAGAGAGAGAATTGATCTGGATTAGATCAGAATTGAGATTTGTTACATCGATATTAGCAATATCTAGGTATGGATCAAAGAATAGAAATTAATGAGCATAAAGTATAGAAATTTTATAAATAATTAATTAATGAAGGATTGAGAAGAAAGAAATGAAATAAAAGAAGGTGACAAAGAAGAGGAAGGGAGGGAAAGGAAAGAAAGGGAAGAGAAGAGAAGAGGGAGGCTTGGTGGTCATCCAACCATGGCAGCGGGGTGAGTTATCGGCCAGCCAAAGTAGCTGGCAACGGTGGTGGCCAAAACAAAAATGGTCAAATCCCAAGAGAAAAATATGAAGAAATTGGCACCCACTTGGTTGAAGATTGAAGGGATTGGGCTTTGTTTGAGGGGAAGTGGAAGAGGGTGTGGAAAGGAGTCTCACCAATGAGCAGTGGAGACATTGAATCTTGGTCGATAGCAACAAATTTTGATGATTTAATGGCACACTATTGGATTCAACAACAGAGCACCAATGGAATTAGAGAGAGGAGGGGGGGTTGTGCTTGGATATGGTGGCTCGTCAGCTATTGGAGAGGAGGAAGAAGGGAGGGGAAAGCTCGATGATGGTCGATCGATCATAGAAGAGGAGGGGGATTTAAATAGAAGAGGATCATGGAAGGGATAACTTCAGCCTAAAGTTAGCCGTTTGTCAGTTACAGCGGTCTCCAATGGTCGTTGGCCATTCACACCAGCTCAAAGTATCCGCATTGACCACTATTTGATGGTTTTATCTCCCTATGGCAAAGATCAAGCAAGGGATTGTGATCTCTCCTATTTCGATGCTTTTTTTTTTAAAAAAAAAATTGAATTAATATCAACAAAGCTTGCCTACTTTAGTCCAAGTAGACCGGGCTTCATAGATTCATTATAGTTCTTCTTCTTCTTCTCCTTTTCATGGTCATACATATATTCTTTTCTAGTAATAGGCAATATAACTCAGAAAGATCTACCATTCCGCAAGCAACCAACCTATAGCTATTGCTAATTGGGTGGATCATTGAAGAAGGAGAAGAAGAAGAGAAGGAATGATCATTCCATCTCATCGAATCAAGCCTTCAAACCCTAGGTCTCTGGCTGGTTTTTTTTCTCATAGTTCATTAGGCTGATTCTTTCTCTTGTTGGGTAATGGCTATAAAGTCATGCTTCTTTCTCTCACTTCTTTTTCTCTTTTCTCATTGGATTTGGTGATTCTTGGATGAGGATTTTGCTATATTGTCGAGTTGGAACATGGCTTTTCTAAACAGTGAGGCAATTTTGGATGGTCCTTTGTTGTTCTTGTGAAAGCAACAGTTTGCAACCTCTTCAATCTGAACCTTCTCTGCCTCTTCTCCTCTTTTCTGGTTTCTAGGATTTTTCAAAATATTTTTTTTTTTAAAACCTTATCATGCATTCTTTTTTTGCTTCTCTATCTTAGCGCGGTAAACACAACTCGCAAATGGAAAAGTAATTCAAATAATTCAACAGAGTTTTCATTTCTGGTTTGGATAAGAATTGATGGTTTAGAAATATGGTGTTGCTTTTGTGGATTAGAAATGTGCTACTAGTCATTTTTTCGTGTGCATTTACTCTCCTTGGTTGGACCCGGAAAAGTTTTGTTTTATACACATGGGCATTGTGTTTTTGAACCAAGATCTCGTGGTGCAACAAAAAACCAAGATCTTGTGAAAAGTACTCTGGCTATACTTAGAAAGTGCTGAAATAATTTTACCTTCTGCATTTCTATAGGTCATATTTACAGTAACAACTTGAAATATGCAGGCCTGGTAATTTGATACAAGCCCATTTAGGCAAGCCTATTAAGAGAAGAATCGAAAAAAAAAAAAAAAAAAAAAAAAGCTTCTCCTCGGGGGTAGGTGCGGAAGAAAAGGATTCTTCCAAACAACCCGAGAAATTATTGCATGCACCAGGTGCAAGCGAACCAGGGCAAATCCCGGAGCACAACGCTACAATCGAGGAGGAGGTTTAGCCTGCGTTACAGATGGACAGCAAGGGACGGAATATATGCAGTATGGTCATGAGCAATTCTACGCAACCAAACTGGAGGGCCTCGAAGGCTAAGAAAGACTTTTCCGCAAAAGGATTTTCGTTGGCGGGTGATCTTCTCTTGCAGTCGAGGGACGTTTCGGTCCCAGTTGAATTAATGCTGAGGCCGGCCAGAATCTTCGAAAGGGCCGGAAAAAAAAAAAAAAAAAGGCTTGTTAAAGAGACAACCAAGTGCATCTTTTAATTTGATGATTCCAAGAAGCACATGTGCAAAACCATCCTGTGCCTCACTCTTTGGAAGAACATGGTTGGCGGTAACTCGCAGCCGAAGGCACAAGAAATTAAACAAAAAGAGACACCCATGTATATCGCTTGATGATTCCAGGAAGCATGTAAACGAGACCATCCTGCGTTCCCCTCTTTGGAACGGCAAAGTTGACAGTAACTCAGAGCCGAAGGCACGATAAATTAACATAAAGAGACACCAAAGTACATCGCCGAAAAGATATATTCCAAGATGCCTAGCTATGTACAAAACCATCCTGTACCGTTCCAGTCTTTGGAAGGACATGAATGAATCATCTTCTATTACTGCCATATATATGTAATCTTCGGTGAGAACATGGAACTCATCCCCTTTGTATCCTCCTCCATATTCATTCGCATTCCTTTGGGATTTTGCCATCCTTTTTGGTTTTTTTTTTTTCGGGTTCCACGGACCACTGGTTATCAATCACGAAGGATCAAAAATGACCAACCAAGTGACGATGAACGGTCCCGGTGATCCAAAGCTTCATTTCGTTTTTGTTCCTTTTCTGGCCCAAGGACACATGCTTCCCATGATTGATGTAGCCCAGCTGCTGGCCAAGCGTGGTGTGCTTGCAACCGTGATCATAACACCCTTCAACGCCTCTCGAATCAAGAACACCATCGATCGTGCAGCGAAGGCCGGCCTGCCGATCCGTTTCGTCCCACTGCGATTCCCATGTGCAGAAGTTGGCCTACCAGAAGGCTGCGAGAACGTTGATGTCGTCCCTACAGCAGAACTAGCAAAGAACTTTTTTGAAGCAACCGGTCTATTAGGAAAACCGCTTGAAACATATCTCCGAGAACAGCAGCAGCCCTATCCCAGCTGCATGGTTTCGGATTTTTGCAACCCATGGACTCGGGAGGTTGCTTCCAGACTGGGAGTACCATTATTCACATTCTACCCAATGTGCAGCTTCTTTCTCCTAGGCATGCACAACATTCTTCACTCCAGTATCCACGATGCCATCGCTGATGAGACGGAGCCTTTTGTGGTGCCTGGTCTGGCGCACAAGATCGAGGTTACGAAGGCCCGAACTCCAGAACTTTTCCCTGGAACCGAGTGGGAGAAGATTCGTGAAGGGATAAAAGCGGCAGACCGAGCGGCCGATGGCATAGTGGTGAACAGTTTCAGCGAACTGGAGCCATGGTACCTGGAGAGGTACCAAGAGGTCGTGGAAAAGAAAGTCTGGGCCCTCGGACCGCTCTCTCTCTGCAACAAAGATGCAGCTGATATGGCTAATCGGGGGAAGAAGGCATCCGTCGACAAGGATCGATGCTTGAGATGGCTTGACTCGATGAAGCCGAGGTCGGTCGTTTATGTTAGTTTTGGTAGCCTGACACATGTGGCACCTTCCCAAATCATCGATGTAGGAGCCGGCCTGGAGGCTTCGAACCATCCATTCATTTGGGTGATCAAAGAGATCGAGAACTCACCAGAAGTGGAGAGATGGATGTCGGGGGCGTTTGAACGGAGGACAAGTGCGAGGGGTCTTATCATAAAGGGGTGGGCGCCCCAACTGATGATCCTATCTCACCCTGCTGTTGGAGGATTCATAACGCACTGCGGGTGGAATTCATCACTGGAAGCCATCTCGGCAGGGGTGCCGATGATAACATGGCCCTTCTTTGGAGATCAGTTTCTCAATGAGAGGTTAATCGTGGATGTTCTGAGAACCGGAATCATGGCTGGTGTCAAAGATCCCTGGATGTGGGGGACCGTTAGCAACGAAGTGTCTGTGAGGAGGGATGATGTAGAGAAGGCAGTGCGTAGCTTGATGGATGTAGGGGATCAGGAAAGGGAACTGAGAAGGGAAAGAGCTACGGAACTAGGAGAGAAGGCTAGAAAGGCTGTGGAGGAAGGAGGATCATCATATGTGAACATGACTCTCTTGATCGAGTATGTACGCAACAAGCTACACCATTCTTGCAATCCTCTTGGTTCCTAACCACCGTTACATGTTCCCGACTCCTGGTTCCGATATCCATGTCTATGAACTGGCAGCTTTCTTTATGCGCTATATCTGAATTTTCTCGTGCGAGAATACAGCATTACTTAAAATTCACCAGTACATCTCTGTAATCAAAACAATATATACTTGAGGCTTTAATGCAACCTCCCATTAATGCGTTTTACAACAGCAGATCCTGGAGTCCCTTTTTCCCCTTTTTTTTTGTTTTTGTTTTTGTTTTTGTTTTTTTTTGTGAAGATCAGATTCTGGGGTCTTTGAATTAGGTCTCTATCACAACTTGAAATCATGGGCCTGGCTCCGTCAAAGCTGATGGCCTTTCGAGTTATGTTATACAGTAACTTTTCTCCATTGACGAGGGATGAATATTCCTTCGACCTATCTTTCTTGTGACGGAGACGACAAGCTTGTTGCTCATGTCCTTTTCTGGTGCCAGAGGGTTATGCATGCGTGGAGGCTCACTGGTGCCAGAGCTTGTATATATTTCATCTTTCAATAAAATAGGGTGGATTCCCTTTCCATCAAAAAAAAAAAAAAAAAAAAAAAAAAAAAAAAAAAAAAATGCCCGTTAAGGGTGGATCTCCGAGGGGAGCAATCAATCATTGAGATTTATTTTGAAAAAAAGCTTTGATTCAAGCTGTTAAGATCATTCACCTACCCTTTAGACTTCTTTCTAACTTTTGCAGCAATCCAGATGGTGTTCATCACCTAGAAACCTCAGCCTCTATGCTTTCTTAAGATCAACTTCGATGATAGCATAACCGATGCCATTAGTAAAAATAGAGCTGGATTTATGATTAAAGACCCGGATTTGAGGCATGTTACTATAAGCCAAAGTCAAAACTTTGAAATCTCAATCCCTACAGCGGAGTTGAGGAAGGCTTGAGCACATATCAACTATGCAAGGTTGGTCGTAAGGGTTGACTTTATCAATGTTGAGAGTGACTCAGCTACTATGGTTGAATGGATTCATAGCCAATTTAGGGAGATTGATGCACACCCCTTCTTGCAAGACATTCGGAGGCTGGCGAGGAAGCATGGCTCATCTTGTACTAAGCATGTCTACTGGAAGATAAATGGGACTGCAGATTGTTGGCCTCCTTTTATAGCAATGCATTTTGATGGAGCTTTATAAACCGATTCGTCAGTGGTTCCATCTGTCCTTCATGTCTTATTTTCTAAATTTGTTGTTAGATTTATACTAGATTGGTATGACTCATCTACTTTATCCAAAACAAAAAACAAAAAAACAAAAAACAAAGAGGGTCATATGAACTCAAACCTACTTTTTTCACAACTTCATAATGACAAGTGGATCATAGCAGCATATTCAACTTTGCAAACAACGAATGCATGGCATTTTCGCTGCCTTTGCATGCTTTGTTGCACTTCCAATTTTCACAAACATGGGGTAAGAGCAGAATTCGAACCATCCTCGGGAGATGATTGACAACAGCCAGCAACTAGATACCATTGCCTTGCAAAAGAGAGCTGCAAACAAAACCAATTTATGGAACCCAAAAATGTAACAAAAAACACTAGGTGCACCAACTGGCGGAGTTGGCAGAAGTGCTAGGTTCAATTTCTGCCCTCGCAACATTATTAGATGAACCTTTAAGCCCTCCTTTTTTTCTTTTTGGGATACATTAAGCCCCCCGTTTCTAAAGAAACGCAACTAACATTCTCATCCCTTTCAGACAAATATTATTTTCATGGAACTAATGTCAAGTAAGGTAGTAAACACCGTATAGCATTAGCTTGTAAATGTTTGGTTTCATGTACTCATTTCATAAACTCCTAAAGTAGCGGTATTTTAATTTGGGTGATTTAACCATTTGAGCAGAACGTCCGCTACAGCCAGAACTAGAACTTTATTATCGCAAAAAGAGGTAAACAGAGCAGCCTGCAGCCTAGACATTCGGAGAGATTATTTAACAAAATTATTGAATTCAAAACAGTAACATAAAGATGATCTAACAGATCTCCATAAATGAGAAAATGTAGCATTTGTGATACCCTGTAATCCTATCGATACTGAAGAGAAGCTGATATTTCTATTAGCATACCAAAAATGCTATTTCTACAGAAGAGGAAACTGTAGTAAACTGAACGGTTGCTGTGCCGTGAAGTTCTGGTTGCAATACATGTCTTAGCTGAGCTGTACGATGTCATCTAATAATTCAATGTCCACATATGGCGTTCAACTTCACATCCTGTCACTGGCAAAGGGCATAACAAGAAAAAGGCTTTTTTCATAAAAAAAACAAGAAAAAGGCTTTCACCCACCTATGACAAGTTGCCATAAAAGCACACAGTAGAAAGTTGTATGAATGCAAATGCAGTATGGAAAAGACAAACGAGAAGTCAGCATAATACATCAACAATAACAATCTTTAGAAATTTAGCTTATCTTCCTTTAAAGTTGTGAAAGTACATAATCACATTACAGCAGACAAATGTGCCTTATCTACATGTAGGCAATTTGGATGCCTCTGCAGAAATATGTGATTGATATATGTACATTAATGAAGTCTAGAGGAAGGTTACATGCAGCATGACACTCAAGCATCAATAAGCAACAGCACCAGAAAATCCATCTCCATCATGAAGCAAGCTCTCTGTTAACCAATAACCATCCCAAGAGCCACCTACCCTCTGTCACCAAGTGGCAGTGACCAATCAGATATACCAACCAACAACAATCTCTATGTGGAATGGGGCAAAAACAAACCTGAACCATGGTAAATTGGAAGATTTCTTCCTCCTCTGGTCGAGAACCTTGTATCCAAACTCTCTGTTTGAATCGGTCCTGTTGGCATGTTCAAATATCATGAAAGAATACAGTAAAGTAAAATAAATAAAATTTAAATATTTCTAGATAGGTTTGAAGTTAATATAAACTTACACTGTAGGCTATTAAAATTTAAAATAATATTTCATGCAACAAGAAAAACTGAAATTGAACTTGGAGCAGTGATATACCTCTTTAACCCACAAACTGCTCAAGATCTTCCTTTCCTTGTGACCGAGCAAAACCCTGTAAGTTGAATGGTGAAATATTCGCCTGAAGCGCTCAAACTGCATTGATAAATAAATAGGATGATAGAAGATAAATTTCCATATGTTCACTCAGTCATCACTAACTCGAATAGTAGATAACTAACTGACCTGCCCTAAATCAAAGAATGGGCCAAAGTAGGTCGACCTTTCAAATGGATCAAACCCAGCAAACTGAAAAAGAAATTTATAAACTTAGTGGATCCGTGAGTTCCATGCAAATGGAAACCAAGAAATGCCAGTACCCAAGAATTCGAACAACATACCCTGTACATGACTTCTATCCCATAGTCTTGACGAGGTTGATCATTGTATTTTAGTGCTTCAAGCTGGCACTGCACTGCTTTTTCTGCACTAAACTAATATATAAAATCAAACTGTATGTATATTACAGAAAGAAAAATACAACAATCTCTACTAGTTTTGCAGTCAGAGTAATACATTCAGCCTTGGGCCAAAAGGCCTTTTCCTGCGAGATTCAAGCCTGCAAAAGAGAAACCAGCACAAACAAAAGCCAATCACAGGAAGCAATAATAAGTTTCAATACAGATAATTTGAAGAAAATTCAAATTTTTACAAAATTGATGGATATCTCTGCATGAATCAAACAATGTCTCAAAGGTGGAAAAAATCTATTTCAGAAAAAAAAAAAAAAAAAATCTGCTCGAAAGCATTTTAGATTTTGAACAATGTCTTATAGGTGGAAAATGGGGGAAAAAGGAAAGTGTGCAAAATGCTCATCAAAGTAATATCCAAGAAACAAAGTTATGCCAAAGTTTGAAATGTGCAGGAAAAAGAAAAAGCAGCAAGCAATCATATTTTTCATGTTTGAATAAATAAAGCTATTGTATTAGACTAATCCATGCACATAAAAGCACAATGCATATATCTGTGTATCTATCAACTTTATGACCATCAGGTTCAATAGACTGCCTTTTCATCAGGCTATAACTTTTGCACATTGTCTCCTCTTATTCATTTTTGACTTTTTGTATCATAGAACCTCTTAGTAGATTGCAACATATTGTTTTGTTGCTGTTGTATTCAAAATAAAAAAGCTAACGAATACACAATAAATAATTAATTTAAGGCTGCCAAGTGCCAATGCTTTAACAAATAGAAAGATGAATTATCATAAATGCATTCCTTTCACTGCGCTAAAAACTGTGAAGGAACTTTTTTAGAGAGAATGGTTTACACTGCAAACGGTAGTATGACCTTCACTAGCAAAGATACTAAGAAGATAAGGTTTAATTTCCTTAAAAACAAAGAAAGCAAAACATACACATGTTCCACATCTTCTTCCATAATAATTACAGTCTCATGGACACGTGCATGCACAGACATACATGAAGAACAAAAAACCAAAACAGGCCAAAAGTCAAGAGATGGTCTCCCTAGTAATGAACAATATGACTCCTAGCCACTCCTTGGCAGCTACAAAGGAATCTTTGTCCCTTTAACAGTGCCACCTCAGTTCCTAGTGATGAGTATAGTACTAATTCTGAGAACTCCACAGCACAACAGGAGATACGACCTTCTAGAGCTCATTACTTCTAAACTAACAACAAATTCCATCAAAATGAGATCACATTAACATACTCCAGAGCTCCTCATTTTGAACGTTCCACATTAGCATTGGCCCAACCCTTCAAATGACTCTCAGGAGAGTTGACAGAGAACCAAACAGCAAGCAGTATTGACCGAGCATCTCCAAAGTTAAATGAGCAAAGACACCGAGAACAAAAGTATGAAAGATTGTTTCAATCATGCTAACACACACGTGCAAACATCATTGGAACCTACAAATCTTCAAAGAGGAATGGTGCAAGTATTATTCTCAGCTTTTTAGATTCTTGATAATTACACACTCCAAATACTAAATTCTTATTTTATCACAAGTACTATCTTCAGTCGAGATAACATACCTTCGGTATAGGTTTAAAAAAAATGGAATAGGAAATACAGCTAATACGAAGACCCATAAACATTTGGGGGACACATGAACTCTAATGCATGAAATCAGATGATCACAAAGAATAGTCTTAGCCAATAATGCATGCAATCAGATGAATAGAAACCTCCCAGATTGGATTTCAACCATTCCAAAGTCGAAGCGGGATTATGAGGAGACGTGAATTATAATAAGCAACCAAGAATCTGAATCCACTTATCCCAGCCTCAATAACTCATGGGCATAATGTAATAGAATTAACAGGGATACAAAGATAACCACAACGTGAATTTTTTCCCTCATGGCTCGGGTGAAACCTAATCACTTTTGCAACATCCAACAACCCTGAACTTCAACATGATAAAGATGAAATCTGATCACACTAAGGTGGCGTTTGGTGCATTATATAGGTAATGTTGCTATGATAATGTGATTGCAGAGGGAATGTGATTACCTGATAAAATTACAGAAAATCCTATATTGCAGTGTTTGGTATGTGCAGCAATATTATTGTAAAATTACAGAAAATCCTACACTGCAGTATTTAGTATACAATTTAGATTATATGGAATATAAGCTAATTTTTTCAAAGTACCTCAATCCTTGCTTATTGATCATTATCTATTTTCTAGCGGGATAACTTAATTTTGAGACCAACCATTTTTCATGACATCACCCATTATATTTTCTTTTTTATTTTCACCAACCGGGACTACCCATAATTTATTTTGATTTATGTTGATGGAGGTATTTTGGTCGTGAAGTTATCTTGTTGCAAGATTGTAAAATTGTAAGATTACATATAATCACATAGCCACCTCTTCCTAGGCATTCAGATTATCTCTTTTTGAGATAATGCTGCATTACATGTAATGCAGCGTCACCTGTGAAAGTAACGAAACAAACAATATAATCTGATTACCTGTTGTAAAATTATATGTAATCCTGTTAGGATTACATGCTACCAAATGCCCCCTAATTTAGGTTTTCTTGCAACATAACTTGCCACCACATAGATTTTTTTTTTTAATGAAAGTACCAAAGGAAACAATCAGGAGACAAAATAATTCAAAAAATTATATAATAAAAAAGAATTTTTCTACGAACAAAAGATTCCGAAAACCATAGAATAACCGTGCTTGAATGTGTATAAATTCCAAGAAACAAATTCATGGTGCAGATATTTCGTTATTCCTATTATCAGAAGCATCTCGAATAAAAAAATAGAGAATAAATAAACACGACAAAATCCTTAATTGTTACAAAAATTTCCAGCAAGGAACCTGCGCCCGGAAATAGACCGTCCCGACAAAATTCGATCAACAAGAACCAAAGATCCAGGTTTCTTGTAAATATAAAAAAAGAAGGAAGAAAGGGATGAAATCGAAGAAAGGATGCCGGATGGAATCCAGGTTTAAGAAAGAAAGGGCGAAGTAGACGTGATACCAATCCGATGAGAGAAAATCGGGAACGGGAACGTCCGAGGAAGCTCTGAAACGAGCGGTCGGGGAGAAGGTTTTCGATCGGCCGCCGGCGAAGAGAGAGATTGACCGAGGCGACAACAACGCCATGGATCGGAATCGGACCACCGCCTTTCCCTCCTCTTTCCCTAGACAGAGAACTATTGACTATAAAATGCAACGGTGAAGAAAATAGAGTGGAAATGTTCGTATTTATTTTTGCGAAGGCTCGTCTCCCGGATTATCGTGTCCGTCGGAAAAATGACGATAGAGATTGAAACAAGAGGGAAATGGACGGTCGGATCGCCCTTGCACTCTGTAATGGTATTGTTCCAATAGAATTAACGCAGAGACAAATTCGGCAATTTTGCCCAATCCATAATAGCTATCATGAGTCCTATTGCTAAAGGAAAAGGCCACATCCAATTTCGATCAATAATTTGGAGGTATGGCTAAGTGGCTTAAAGGCAACGATTTGCACGTCTTGATTCTCCTGTGTCTCAACCCCAGATTGACTCTATGCTAAATCAGAAGCTGATTCACCAAGTTTCAGAGGATGAAATTTGGTTGGCCTCGACTACCCTCTATTTTTTTTTCTAATATTATTGGCCTTTAATCAGATAAGAGGTAATGAATGCTACTATTGCTTTTTTTTGAATTTAATTAATGAGCTCCCTCAATCTTGGACCGGTACGTTTATTATTTTGCTGCCCAAAAAATTGAGTCCACAAACACCCAATGACTTTCGTCCTATTAATCTTCGTAATATTGTTTAAAAAATCATACCTAAGGTTCTTGTTAATCATTTAAAGGATGTCTTGCCATCATTAATTTGTTGTGAGCAGGGGTGTTTTTCTTTCTGATAGGTACATTTCTTCTTCCTTATTGTTAGCCCAAGAGCTCATGCATTCTGTGTCCTAGACCCTTCACAATAGGTGTTTGATGATGTTAAAATTGAATATCGAGAACGTGTATAATAGAGTCCACTAGCAATTCCTTCTTCTAGTGTTGACCCAATTTAGATTTCATCCTACATTTATCAAATGGATTGAACTTTGTGTTACTTCGCCTCAATTTGCTCTACTAGTAAACGGTTTCCTTCTCATTAATTTTCTGTTTCCAGGGACCTTAGACAGGATTGCCCATTATCTCTTTATTTATTTCTTTTGTCTTCTGAGGTCTTCTCCAAAATACTTCATTGTGCTGTTCAAAATATTTTGCTGAAAGTTTATACACCTCCTAGGGGTCCTAACTTTTCTCATTTGATTTATACGGATAATTGCTTATTGGTTGCTCATGCAACTCTTAGGGATGCAATTTGTTTAGTTGCTCTCAATGATGCTTACTATTATCACTCTGATTAGCTTGTCAATTATGACAAATCGTATCTCAATTGCAGCCCTATTATTCCCCTTAGAGTTAAAACCAATATACTTAATTTGTTACATATTAAGAAAAAACTTTCTGTTTGGCAGTATTTAGGTTTGCCACTAGTGGGCAAATAATTATCCAACTCTGACTTTCAACCTTTGATTAGCAAGATTACTAATAGAATAGTAGTGTGGAAATAAAAAATTTTGTCCTTGACTGATTGAGCTATTTTATTGCAAGCTGTGTTGTCCTCCATTCCTCTCCATACTTTGATTTTTATTTCTGTTCCTCTGACTATTATTTAGGGTGCATTTGGTTAGTCATTAAAAATTTTTTTTTTTATTTTTTGATTTTTAAAAAGTAAAAATAAAAAAGCAATGTTTGGTAACATCATGAAAAGTAAAAAGTAAAAATTAAAATAATTAAAATAATTACTTTATATGCAAGCAATTTGTTTTTACTTTTTAAAATTTAAATTTTTACTTTTTTTGCTTCCGCACATCTAAAATGTCAAATCAAAAAGTAAAGAGCCCGAACTCTTCTCCTTCGTCGAGCTTTTCACCTCCCCACCCTCTTCTCCCTCCCTTCTTGAATCCTTCTCTCTCTCGAACTCTTCACCTGCCGTCCCCAAATATTGCTTTTTGCTTGGTAGCAACGTAGTTATCAAACATACTTTTTACTTTTTTGCTTTTACTCAATAATAAAAATAAAAAAAAATAAAAAATATTTTTTAAAAATCAAAAATCAAAAAGTGTAACCAAACGCACCCTTATAAAATCGAAAAAGAGTTTTGGACTTTTTTGTGGGTCATCCTTCTGATAGGCATGGCTTCCATCAAATAGCTAGGGATCATATTTGCCTATCTAAATATCAGGGAGGGTTGAGGCTTCAATCTTTAGTTGAACGTATATATTATAGTTTATATAAGTTAGTTGCTCATATTATATTGAATTCTAACTACTCTCTTTGGGCTCAGTTAGTATATTCTAAATATCAATTTTTTGGTTCTTAGTTGTATTATCATAAATCTAGACATTGCTCCATTATGTGGGCAAAAAATTATGATGTTGCTCGTGAGGTACATTTTAAATTTCAATGGTTTATATGTTCTGATGAATTGGTCAATGTTTACACGGACCCATGGATTTCTATGCTTCCCATTACTATATGACCTGCTTATCTAAATATAAATAAGTATTATGCTGATATAATCGTTAATCAACTTATTACTGAAGGTAGAACCTGAAATGTTGATCGTTTGTTAACATTGTTTCGCCCGATCAGCTTATTTGGGGCCCAAGAAAATTGCCACAGGTTTCACCCAAGGAGTTATCTAATCCTTTTTTCCTCCCAACTGAGTGTTGTAATTGATTTTACTTGTGCTTGGATTTGGAAGTTACCTCTTCCCCCTCGGGTCTAGACTTTTTGGTGGCGGCCTGGCTAAGGCAGGTTACCATGTAAAGAACTCTTTAGGCCTTAGCTCGTTTTAATGTTATCCCATCGCACCAACAAATTTGTGATTTCTGCTCTTCTTATACTGAAGATACTAATCATGTCATTGTTTCTTGTACTTTTGCCCAAGAGTGCTGGCAATAGTTATGCAGTATTACCAAGTCTATCTTTTCCTTTTCTTTATTGGAATTGACTATTTGTCGAATTCCTCGGTGCAAAAAGGATGGAAAGTACTTTTGGCATATATTGCATGGCTACTGTGGCAAACTCGTTGTGACAGAATTTTCAATCATACACTCACCACTTCGATTCAACTATTTCATAGAACTTCTATATTCTCTACTACTAAGCTTTCGCTCTATAAGATACCTTTAGGCGTGCCATCAACGCACTGGGATGGTGCTCCCTTATTTTTTTCCTCAGGTGTTCGCTTCACCACTTCAGATTTCGTGGCTACTTCCACCCATTAGCACACCCAAAATAAATTTTAATGCCTCTGTGCAACATGGCAAGGCTGTTGTATAGCTTATATCATAAGAAATCATGGTGCTAAATTTTATTCAAGCTAGTGGTAAGTTCTTATCTCTAATCTCTGTTCCTTATGCTGAATTAACGGCGGCTTGGAGGTTCAGATCGTTGTGCTTGAGCATAGAACCACACCTATTTGGCTTGAAGGTGATTCTACTACAATAATTTAGTAGTTTACTGGTTTCCATTTCTATGATCGGCTGCACGATCTTCTAATCAAAGATTTATGGGGCTAAAAATTGACATTATATCTTTCACTATCACCCATACTTATCGCGCAGGTAACCAGGTGGCAGATTATTTGGCTGACTTAGCATGCTTAGGGATTTTATGTGGGATACTGTGTCAGTCGTTAATAATTGCTGATGTTACCAATTTTTTCAAGCTAATGGGTATGGGATACAGTTTCTTCGGCATTAGTAATTGCTCTACCACTGGGATTGCAATATGTTCGGCCTACACATGGATTCTGCTGAGTCTTGTCTGCTGGCAATCTTGCTTTCTGCTGCATATGGTTGCTGATGTGTCATACTTCCTGGAGTGCGTTTCTGCACCTACTTGTTGTGCTTTATAATTACAGTGCTTACAGGAATTGGTTGACAGTCGCATGGTCGGCATCTTATCATTCTCTACATCACTGAGGTTATTTCACACGTTATATGCTTCTGCACCGTATCTCCATTCAGCACTTTGCACTCATCTGCTTAGCCTTCCTAGTTCGCGCTCACAGCAACATACACATGTTACTAGCCTGAAATTTATTATATACAAAGCGATCTCTTTTGAAGTCCTCAATGAGTTCTTTTTATTTCGAGGATGCTAAGATTATGGATTCTCACATTGGCAAACAACAAGTTCATCAGTGGATTCAAGAAAATCTGGAAAGGAGTGCTTCAAGGAAAACAGAAAACGTAGAACACAAGAAAAAAAGAAATTTGAGATTCATGGAGTGGATGAAAAACAAAAGAAAAAAAAATACAACAACAAGGAAAACAAAAGAGGAAAAAATGATTACGCTAACTTGTCCTTTTCTTGTTTCTTGCGGGGAGTTCATCTTCATATGGTTTACTTCATCTGGTTCATTTGTCAATATTGTCTTATGTGCCATGGATCTGTTATGCTAATATGTGTTCTTGCTGCTTGCTGCTGGTTATATCAACTGTTAACGCTACATCAATGTCTGCTCTCTTTAACGGCATGTCCTTAGTTTCTCCATCTCTGACATAAGTTTATCAGTTTCCTCATGGAACCAAACAGCTCAGGCTAGCATTAACATGCTCTCTTGTGTCATTGGTTTCTTCCTCTCTGCTCCAGCTGGGGTGTATGATGAGTATTCCATACTCTCTTCTGGAGACGACTGCTACTCGGACCTCTGTTTATGCTGGCTCTTTGAACATTTCATATCTTGTTTTGCTGAACTATATGTGGGCTCTACGCTTACAGGGATACAACAATAGTCAAACATACAATCACTATATATGGTCTTC
Source organism: Elaeis guineensis (assembly GCF_000442705.2). Lineage (NCBI taxonomy): Eukaryota > Viridiplantae > Streptophyta > Magnoliopsida > Arecales > Arecaceae > Elaeis > Elaeis guineensis. The sequence continues at coordinate 127,160,334 of NC_025994.2, forward strand.
CTCAATTATTCAGTTCTACTTGCTTCTACTACTTATTTCTTTCCAGCCTTTGTCGACCAATTTTCTCTGTCATAGCATTGCCTGCTGCACATATTACTCACTTTATTGGTCTTCTGGAGGTTTCATCTTCAATAGTCCTGTTACATGCTTCTTTCACTCACAAGGATATTACTGCTATATGTTGTCTTCATCAACACATACATTTCAGCTGCAACTCAGGATAAATTTGCAATATACATTTCATCATACTTCATTTCTTCCGCGAGCTGCATCTTTGATCTCATCTATTGCTGTTACCTACTTCAGAAACTTACTTGGATATCTGTGCTGCACCTCAATTTCATCCACATTACTCATGCAAACTGATGTTACTGGCTGCTATTTCCTCAAGTACGTGTTTACTTTTGGCTGTCTTACTTTATCTTTTGCATCTTACCTTTGTACATGCTTGCTTACTACTGCCCTCTTCTGGCTATGTTAGCCAATTACCTGTTTTGTATCTCTCTGTTTTGTATGTCTCCTTTTGTTCTTCTGGGCTTATACTCATAGCAGGGATGCTTTTTTGTGAAACTTGCAACCTGGGTTGTTTTTTCGCTCCGTAACTTTCGGTACATCATAAATAAAGATTCTCTTTAATTTCTACCAAAAAAAGGCAACGATTTGCTAAAAAGATATACAAGAAGATTGTTGGATTCGAATTAATCCCGATTCCTCCGACACGGAAGCGGGGAAGCCAAGCAAAATCACGTAAGAGGAAGAACTCTTCCTGGCGGAGAACTGGGGGATAATGACGTCGGTGATTGGCGGACCGGCTATAGTGCAGAGCTGGCTCATTCCACATCCCACACTTGTAATGATTCTGGGTAAAATTTGCATTACAGATTATGGCACTGGACGTTCCAAGTGTGAGATTTTGGAAGTTTGTTGGTTTGATGAATGGACAAGTTTGTTGCCAAGTTTAGGGCCACAGCCCACGTACCGTCCACCCTCACAAAGTGAAGAGAAAAGGCAACTTTCTCAAAAAAGTGTAAAGAAAGAAGGAGATGACCATTTCCAACAAATTCCTTGTAATCAGTGTGAAGAAGAGAGGGCAAATTGGTGGGGCAGGCTTCATGATTCGTAATTTCAGGTCTGCTGTGGAAAGCCTCTTCAGGCTTGCCTGGGAGACGCCGTAATATCGTGGCGACGGATGCGACTGGTTGCATGTGTCCCACGCTTTGCAAAGCACTAAAGCAGCCACCACAATAAATAAATAAAGTCATTTCAGTGAAAAGATTAATCCTATAGAACTCACATGGCAAGCCAATGGTACAGTTTGTTTTTTCTAAAAAGGTGCCAAGGTTGGGCTATGTGGAATTTTTTCCAATATAAATACTTAAATTCATTTCATGCAGAGCAAGTGCGCAAGCTCGCGTGTCATGCATTCAGGAAGATGAAAACAAACTCAAGATACATTTTATTTTCTCCGCTCTGAAAATCCTATGACCGTTTGGCTACTATTTTTCAATTCATATACCGCAGTCTTCGAAACTTGATGGATATCATTTCTCTGGTTGGAAAAAAAAAGTCTAAGATTTATCTTCTGCTTGCAAGTCACCTTCATCTCATTCTCTCACTTTCATCATTTTTTTTTTTTTTTTTTTTGAATTTTGTACAATCAAACTTGTCTCCACATAATCTGACGATAGACATGTTGGGTTGAAAATGTTTAACTAGTATGGATAATGAATCTAGACTTCTATCCAGCAGTAGAGATAAAATTCGGATATGGGAGTTCGACCTACCAAGCAATTCGTTCACATGCTTGACTTCGCCTTGAGGCTTGCCTTCAACTTAGTTTCATTGAGAAACGAACTAAATTAGATATACAATAAGCCAAACCAGAACTAGGCTTTATTCGAACGAGCACAAAATACTAATACATAAACAATCTACATACAATCTATTTATTTTTAATTATTTATTATTTATATAATTGATTTTAAAATTTTTATAAATTAATATAAAATATATAGATGATCTTAAATTTAAAAATAAGTTGTTTGTGAATGGCCCGAGCTTGGCTCAAAATTAATTAAGCTAATTCAAGCTTGGCTCAATTATAAAACCAGCCAAGATAGATTTGGGCTTGGCACAACTCATTTATACACTTATTTGGACCAAGCTCCGTTGCAAGTGGTTGCACTAGGGTTTGGATCAATCTCTGCAAATAAATAGACATTCCATTACCTTCATTAGGAACAGCTTTAATATGAGATCCCTTCATGCGGACTGCACTTTATGACAGAACTTGTGGTGCCAGAATTACTCAGTATTCCATGAATACTTGTTTGGTTACTTTAAGATCATGAACTTTCTTACATAGGAAGTTTCCAGTAGCAGCTGGAAAAAAAAAAAAAAAAATACTCATATCGAAGATGTTTTGTTATTTCTTGGTGCCTCACTTTACACGGTTTAACAGTGCAAAACTTCATCTGCCTCAATGACCGCATCCTTTGGTAATCAAAAGTTCTAATTAGATTCTTTCATGCTATGCCTTTAAGGTTACATTTGGTGCATCACTAAATAATCTTAAAAAATAATCTAAATTATCTACAGAATAAATTATCATCATTAAATTATCAATAATATTAATTATTATATTTGATACACGCAGGTAATATTAAAGTAAACTTACTGAAAATCTTGATTGACATATTTGATATGACAATCAGATTTCTAATAATATAATATTAAAATTTTAAAATATTATTAAATTAAATTTATTAAAAATCTATATATTAAAAATGCATCATCTCTCCCCATTGTTCTTCTTTGCTCTTCTTTTTCTCTCTATCTTTTGTGGGATTTTTTGCAACTGCACCCAAGCCGCCCTCAACCCCACTGCCCCTGCCCCCTCCACCACCACCTTCCTCCCCTCACCTTCGCCCCCTCTGCCACCCTCCGCATCCTTATCCTCCGATCCCACCACCTCCGGCCTCCGATCCGACTCCGTGGATGACCTCGGCGAGGCCTTCCACGCCATCGAGATCCACTTTGCCTTCAGCGCCCGTCTCCTCACCCTCTGCCTCCTTGAGCGCTCCCTCGCCCCTAACCCCTCCCAATCCAATGTCTTTTGCCCCCTAGTGGTGATGGCCGACATGGTGGAGTCATTGCATGATCCAGCTTCAGTTCGATCAGCCACAAAGGTGCTTCTAGTGCTGCTGCTAATAGAAGCGAATCGACAGTGGAGACCAGGGCGACAGCGACGACGGTGAAGGCATTTGGGCCATCGAGGGCGACTGTGGAGCGAGTGCTGGCGATGCTAGAGCTACTGTGCATGGTGGCGAAGGGGGTGGCGGAGGTGCAAGGGCACGCATTGGCGGTGCCAGCTTTGGCCAGGGCGGTGGAGAGGATTGGGGGAGGGGGTGGGAGTGCACGATCGGGGTGCTGACGGCAATCTACAGTGGCAAGCGTGCGTCGAAGGCACCGGAGGAGGTAGTGTGGGTAGTGGCGGCAGCATGCTTCGTTCCATGCAAAGAAAGAAGAGTTTAATTTATTTCTTGATGAGGACAGTTTCGTCCAAATATTTTATTGTCAAATTATCAAAATTTGATCATCTGGATAACCACCCTTCACTTTGATAATCTGGATTATCTTCTGGGAGGTAATTTGGATTGCTTTGACAATCCAGATTGCCATCTAAAGAATGTACCAAATACAGCAATCCGATAGGATTCTTTTAAATTGCCAGCAATCTAGATAGATTGTTAGCTACCAAAAGCAACCTAAAAGAAAAAGTATTCACATGGAAATCAAAGAGACAGCATAACCTACAGCACAACAAGAGCAAACCACATAGTAACTTTCTTAGTCCACGTTCAATTATTTTGTTCCCCAACGAACCAGTTGCACGTACTAAATCGTTTCCACCAACTTCAGCCTACAATATTGGAAGGAGACGTCAAACTATTTTTCCAATTATCAGCGTTTCACATAAAGTCAGCAGCAATTGCCTATTGTCAAACAAGGAAAAATAATTTCCAAGCCCCTAAGTCAGATATTAATTAATTTTCAGTTCCTTGCTTAAAAGTCTATACTTCTGAAATATGATAAGCAAAAACTATTCAAAAGTCGCACATGAATAGGAGCGGCAAAAATCGATCCAATCCACTAAGCCGACCCGCATTCGATCCGCTTTAAACAGATTTGGATTTACATTAAATAGATTCGAGCCGTAAACAGATTGACCTGTTTAACCTGTTTAATAATCAAATCGGATTTAGATTTCAGACAGCTGATCTGTTTAACCCATTTAATAAATGAATTGGATCGGATTGTAATATAAACCCATTTAACCCGTGATAGTTGGAGACCTTTAACTCTTTAAGGGTTTTAGGGGTTCGGACGGTGAGTCTTTGCCGATTCCGCTGCGGAAGCCACTTCGATCCTCCTTCTCTCGATGCTTTAGGATTTTCCATCTTGCTCTCGACACCCCTCTCGGCTGAGGATCCCAACTGTTCCCCCACCGTCTTTCCCACCGCTACCGCCAGCAGCAAATGGCTGTCCACTACTAGCTCCTCATCGTTCGTGACCGTGTTGGCCAGTATCATCTCCGCACTTTTGGCCTCCTTCACCACCTCTCCCTTCTCCAGGTATAGAGCTTTAGGGGCATTTTTCTCTCTATTTTACTTTCAGATGAGATCATCTTGTTCCAATTTTCGTTCGGATTTGCATTTTTTTTCGCAAATATGATGTTTTTTAAAAGTCTCATGTTTTTGCAATTTTTGATGGGCTTTTTTTGAAGTTTTGTTCAATAAATACGTGGATATGGATGATACTGCTGATTTTCTGATAAAAGCTACTCTTAGACTGCTACTACCTGTTTACTCTAAACATATGATTGGTGATAAAATTTGATTTAGAATTAATGTTGTATCCTATTTGAATCTTCTGTATATGCTACTGTTCTATCTTTTTTTTTATTAAACATATTTTCTCCTCATATTTTATATTATTTAAAGTGATCATTTATTAAACAATAGCAGCATTTGTTCTTTTTTAAGAATAATATATTTTCAATTTGAAATGATATATTTTATCTTGAATGTTTTTTCTGACTGTTTGTGATATTTATCTTATTTAAAAATAAATTAGACAGATTAGATCGGATCGATTAAATAAATTGTTCATCTACTAAATAGATTAAATGATAAACAGGATAAACGAATTAGATCGAATCGATTAAACAAATTAACTATTTAATAAATAGATTAAACGGATCGGATCGGATAATCTGTTTATTCAATAGGCCAAGTTCAGATTTAAAAATTTAACATATTGGATCGAATTTAGTTTTGATATGTTCTGATTTGACCCATATCTAATTCGATTCGTTTATAATCCGATCTGGTCCGACCCGATTGCCATCCCTACACATGAATGCTCAACTCCTATTTGATTCCAACTACAACATTGATTCTCTCCACTGGTTGACACAATAAACATCCCCCAAGCCGCAACAAGATTTTGAAGTAGCAACAAGTTAAACACTTGGCAAGACACTGTTTGAAATGGGTAATGAAAAACAACTATTTAGAACAAAGGCGTAAATAAATGCTGATGCTGCTGTATGAAAAAGACACTATTTAGAACAAAGAAAAGAAAATTAGGGACATTTTAAAAAAAAAAAAAAAGGACGAAACCTGTTATGTCTTCTCTTTAGACAGAATTACACTTGCCTAAAAGAAAATTAGCAGCATTAAAGAAAAAAGGGACAAAATCTCTTATGCCTTCTCTTGAGACTGAGTTATACACTTGCTTGCATGTAACTTGATGCATATGATAAACAAAATAAACAACAATATAAATACCAGCTTATCCATTCGTGGCAACAGCATACAACCCTACGACAAAATAAATATCATATGCATTACCACATGCAGAATCTATTTAGTCTTTAAGTCTTTTGTAAATGCCAATTGGCAAGCCAAGGCAATATGGTCACTCCCCCATTTCTGCAGAGCAGAGTTAACAAACACTGGTCAGCTGTAGCAGCAGGAAGTAAAATAATAATCTTCAGGGGAAAACAAGAAAAAGAAAGCACGGCCGAGAAATTTATAAGTCTATAAGCAGTTTCTGGCTATGTCTTGGAGAACTGAACTGCATGTGATAGCAGAGGCAACATGCAAGAATTTAACTTAGGATAATCAACCATCTGTACCTTGGTGGGGAAGCCAGGAGTCTGTTGTAAAACATGCTGTGGGATTGTATCAAGCACTTTGACGGTCTGGAGATCTTCAGAGCACCTGGATATTCATCAAGAGCAATCTATATCACTAATTCAGTATACTTGCATTGTGACATATACTAGAAGAAATTTACAGGGTAGAATAGTTGTCAAAGAGTTACTGTCATCAATTTCTGAAAGCACCACAGCAACTATAACAAGATGAGTTAGGGTTAAGTGACTAAAGCTGCTTTTATCATTGCTACATGAAAACTATTATATGGTTTTATCAATAATCAGAAGAACTAGATGAATTATATGCCGCGGTACAAACTTCTGTGTCATAATAAATATGACATAAATAAATGATTACCATAGGGCCTTGATAATGGATACATGTACCAAAACAGCCCCACTCCCTGCACAAACCTATACTATTAAATCTTATGTGGCTTGGTCAGGATAAGTTGTCAGCAACTAAGAGTTTCACACAATGAGAAATGTGAAAGCACGAAAATTGAACCCTAGCAAAATTTCCTGAATCCCCAAGACCAAGTGGATTATTGTTGAAAACTTGGTCAAATGATTATAATATCTTTAATTCTCATGTTGGATAGATATTTATTAACCAGTGCCTGGTGCAATTCAAATTGTGATGGCATGAAAAGATAAAGCAAAATTGAGGAAAGACACGAAATTGCAAAGCTTATATATGCTAGAATTCGCACTTACTCAACTCAAATAATTTAACAGCTTCCCGGTGGAAAGAGCTAAGATCTAAACAATGAAAGATGTCCTTTAACCAACTGAAATCAATCTAAGACCAAAAAAAAATGATTTGTTTGATAGATAGATAAATAAATAAATAGAAGCTACCTATGGCAAAATGACCCCCTATATGTTTGAACAGGTCTGAGAGAAATTAATCAATCAGATTCATCCAAACCATCCATTCATGTTCAGCAAGTCTGAGTTGTAATTGTGAATAGTCTGAGCATGTGCTAAAGAGAAACCAGTACAAGTTGACACACATAATATCAATGTAGACAGATGCAAAGCCACACCTCTGCTCTCATTCAGGTAGCTGTGAGATGATAAAATATTGTAAAAATAGCACAATACAAAGCAAAGTTGAAATCCCTAATTGAGCCTCAATAAAAGAATGATTTTTATAGACAATCTCCACTGCTAAGAATCTCAAGGGTGGTAACAGAGTATTCACACATATTTTGTTTTCAGTGTGCGAGTCCTTTGTAATCATATATATTTTCTATTTGTTGCCTAATACATATCCTCCTAATAAGAATTAGATTAATGCCAAACTTTCTCCTCAATCTACAGCTGCATACATTTCCTAGTGGTAATAGATGGTATTCATGGACCTTGAACATCTCTCTTTCCATGTGCAAGTGCTCCGTGATCACACATATTTTGTTTTATGCCCTTAGAAACCCTCCTAATAAGAATTACATCAACACCAACACTTGCACCTCAATCTACAGCTGCATGTCTCCTCAAGAATTTTAATTGAAAGCAACTATTGTCCCCATGCTTGGACGGATTTCAGAAGTACCATATCTTCAGTTTGAATGTAATACAGATACTCGCTTGCACAAGCAATCTATTAAAAAAACAAACAGGGAATGCCAAAAAGATGTCAGAGGCTGCTGATTTTGACTGAATTTATTTTTAAGGTTTGACCATAATGTGCATGAAACATGTACAAGAAAGCTTTTCAGCTCCAACCATTCAAGTATGACCTATATCAATTTCCATCATGAGAAAATTGTCACATTTTAAATAGAAGCATATGACTAGCATATAAATCACTGCTTTATTTCTAGCCATTAACATCATTTACATCGATATAAACAGATATATACCATGGAAAATTAACATAGTGATAGCCTACTAATGCTTACAAACTTTGTTTCTGATTATCTGCAGCCAGAGTCAATTTGAATTATAAAAAAAAATGGATAGTTTGAAAAAACTACAGGGGAATAGACAAGGTGACGGTGGAGAGTGTTGACACATGTAATACATTATAAGAAAAGTATGACAGCAACTGATGACACGTTACTAACCATATATAGTCAACTGTGCCCATAAATTGCCTGTTGTAACTGGTAACTTGGGGTTCTCCACTTGAGTCCTTTGTCCCTGCATAATCCTGTTAACATGAAGATAACAACAATCACCAAATTTTGTCTTGACCCTTCCTAAATTTCTAGCCAACAATGTTACATGAAATCTTTTTATATAATTTCTCAAGATTATAGTGGAAATTATTCTGTATTTTTCCCTACCATGTTCTTTTTATCACATTTGAGCATGGCCACATGCATAAGTCTAAGAGGACTACTATTTCTTTTATGAATCTAAGAAGGACTACTATTAACCATCTTTTTTCCCTTGTTTTAGCCATGTGTAATTTTTCCAAAAATATAGCACACTGGATATGAGACTCTGCTTCTGGTACAGAGTAACGTACAGAAACAATCAAAATCACAAGAATACATAGGAATTGTCCGAAATCATAAACAATTAAGTCAGCAAGCCAATATTAATGCATTTTTATGCACACATTATGCAAATATAAGAGAGCTATAAGCAGTTAAAGTAATAATCATTCCATGTGAAACAGAAATAATATTGTGGCAATCATCTACCTCTACATCCACATATGCACTCCTTAATTTCAAATTATGTTCAACAGTTGTGCATTCTGCATTTCCTGATGCAATCTCAATTTCCATTGGAGTCCATAAATATGGATTATACGTATGCTTCTCTAGATTAGCAGCAGCAGGAACTGTCTCAAGTGAATCTTCCTTAATCTCAATAGCTGATGGATCCATCTGCCAGTGGCGTATGCCAGAAGATGGTTGATTTTCATTGGAACCTGCTGGTGTTTTAACTTCCCCAAATCTACAGAAATTCTCTGTTCCAATAAGCTCTTTGAAGAAATTAGGGTCAGAAGTTTCTTCTGAACTACATATATCACCAAACAAAATATTATTCCCACCAACACCAGTATTGTCTTCCACCTGACCCTTAGAAGGTCCAACAGTAGAACTCATTGTGGATTGAGTGACTTCAGAATCTGCTGGTTCAGATTTATTACAAATATGGGTATTGTATGAAAAGGCATCATTTGGATTGAATGCAGGAATTTCACCTGATGAATTAAGGTCATGATTCTCAGAGATACTTTTATCTTCTGTCCCCTTTTCCCCTACTTTATCGAGTGATAAATTAAGCAATGTCAGATCCACTTCTGGATCACCATAAGTGGATAAATCTAACTGGTTGCTCTTGCATGTAGATTGACAGGATATAACAGGGCCAGCCTTTTCCTTTTCAGCAGTCAATGAATTATGCATGCTTTCCAAAGTAGAGACTTCAGTATCAGCATCATTATAAAGAACTGCCTCAGCAAGCACTGGCTTCTCTCTGACTGTATCTGATGAACAACTCTTAGTGCTAGTTGTTGAAGTCCAACTAACATCTGTATTTTCTTTCTGAGTTTCATTGCCAATGAAGTCTTTATACAATGTAGAGACAACTAAAAGTTCGGTACTTTTATTTTCCATTTGAGACGATGAATCAATGAGTCCCTGAGAGATCTCCGTGTTCTCAGTAGAAGAACCCAGCTGAGGATTATCAATCATTTCATTGGATACAACCAGATCGGACCGAGAGAGTTGTTTGTCTAACATGCTTGGAGTAAAGTCATGACTCCCACAATTTCCTATACTAACAGTGTTAACCTTTAGCTGGGTACACCTTCTAACACTTTGTGAGGGATCATCAGGTCTACATTCAACAGAGCCAGACTGAACAGACTGACCATTTGAGATTTCTGTTCCACCTATTTCACTAGTGGCAACATCACGTGATGTGTTATTCCTACCCATATGATGACTGTGAGGACAAGGCGCCACAGAAAAATCTAGCAAGCCTGTCTGTCCCTGAGGGGAAGATTTTTTATCTGTCAAATTTGGATTTTCAATATCATTTTGATGTTTGCATTTGCTGCAACTGTCTGTACTTTGCTCAATGTTATTGGCTGTGACATTAGAATTATCATTAAGAGGCTGATACCTACAATAGAAATATAAATATTTTTAGCATCTCCATTATGTAAATTAGAATCAGAGCACTTTTGTCTGGTAAGATATTACCTGGACAGGTTAGGACCAACATAGGATCTTGGTGCATAAGTACTAGCAGCATATTGTCCTGAAACCTGATCCCGAGCAAGTCCAGACAAGCTTATCTGTAAAGTTGAAACAACGTTGAACCTAAAAATATTTTGAATCACAACAAGAACCCTACAAGTTACTTTAACACATTAGCAGAAATTTTGACTTACCTTAAACTCAGATATAAACTTGTACAGTGGGCTCTGAAAAATACAAAAAATGAAGGCATCAAATTAGAAGTTAGGAGAGTGAGGAGGGCAGCATGAAACTGGATAAGGGGAGTAATAGATAACAATGAGGCAGATTGGCGATAATTATAACAAGAGATGCTAGCAATCAGAACACACACACACACACACACACACACACACACAAAAAAAAAGGGCCCACCTTAGGTGTACAATTGAAATCTCCACAAATAATTACTGGAGCATCATTCCAGATCTTAGAAACCACATATGCTCGGTCAAGAAGCTTCCTTACCTGTTCACAAGTTGAAATTAGCAATACTGGTTAGAAGATTGTATTAAAGGGCATTCTAATGAGCTAAAGGTATTAGGAGAAAGGGATATAAAGTGAGTAAAATGAAGTCATTTATCCACCAATACCAAAGTCTTAAGCAATTGCAATCAAATGGGTTTTTTTATTGCTTAACTCTCTACAAAAGTATGATGTGCAACACATAGAAAACTTCCTTAATCAAAGAAACTAAGCTATCCATCCAACTAGGAAGCTAGAAGGTAACCATTTTTCAGAACAAGTCAGGCAGTCCATTTTCAAGAACGAGGGTTGCTGAAATTCACTTTGTGGGCTTATAGACACAAAATTCAAGTTGTCTATCAAGACTCATCTATTTACCTCATATATGGACTATGGTGCACAAACATGTTTTGCAAATTGCAAGATGATTTTTAAAGAAATTGGCAGGATCCAACATCTAGCCATGCACCAGATATTGTTCCCTGAGTCCAAATAACATAAAATTCAATATAGAAGCATCCCTTATGAACATATATTATAAGAAAATTGGCAGTATGAGTAACTAAGCCAGAAGCTGCGATTTGGTTTTTATGTCATAACCAAGTTATCAGTTTAATGTAAATTTGGCAGTTTGACTGTCTGACATAACAAAGTTCCTGACTACCAACTATGTTGAACAAGTTGTGACTTTCTTACACAAAGCCAAACTAAAGAAGGTTGATCTTTGCCAAAACGGCCAAAATTGAATAGGTAACAGATTATTATTTGAACGCTTGAAAAATGTTGCTTGGATATACTTAAAAACTTGAATTTGTAGATAGCTGCATTTTAAGAAGAATAAAACTTAAAAGGCTAGAAGTTAAGACAAATATCTAAAAGTATATAATGTAAAAAAAGTATTCATACCTGACCAAGCTTAATTTCTCCTCTTTTTGGATTGTAAAGGACATGAATGTTACATATAACAACCTGATTAGCTGGTCTTGATTGATCAGAGCTGCACAGATATGTCCAATTAAGCAAACATATAATGATCACATGAACACTTGAACTAGTACCTGGCAAAGTTGATACATGGGTACCTCATCTGGGAAAAAGGAAAAAAAAGAGTTTTGGTTCTCGGAATGAAAGGATGTAACTACACAAACATGACAATCAGGCCTCATCCCCACTTTGGGTTGGCACCAGGCACAAGACAATATATACCAGATGCAATTTGAAGACTAAGAATAGTAATATGCAAAAAATTAGAGAGGAATATTAATAAGTATTTCAATGTCACACAAAACAACTCCGAATAGTTGGCAGTGTGGTTGCATGGTGCATAATCTAAGAACATGTGCAAGCACACAAGCATCATCAGACACAGAAATCACTAATTTTAAACACAAAGAACAATACAAGCAACACCACTGATGGGGAAGTTTCTAAATCCTCATATCGAAATGATTTAGTATCTGAGCACAAGGAATTCGCACTTGTGGAGATAGAGTTGATAAAATGTTGTATCAAAACAAGGTTAGCAGCAGAAGTTTCTAGAATGCTGGTGACTACCTTTCAGGTAAAGATGCGATCTCTTTTTCGACAGGGCTTTGAATCCTCGACTGGCCAAAAACAAAGGAATGCTGATACACTTAAATGGCAAGAAACAATGTCTAACAAATCAAGCATACATACATCAAACACAAGATCATACTCAATTCAAGTCAATGGATCAGACATACCTCCAGAACACAAATCTGGGCAACATTGTCTCGGAGTCCAAGTTTATTGAACTCAATGTGCTCTTCATGCCGCAGCTGGAATCTGATGCAATGGGCAATAAATTAGACAACAAAAAGGTAGTGTAGTTATGAAGTAGCATGCACCAAACTGACTGGACCAAAATGTACCAAAACAGAAACATTACATAGTGAAGTTACAAAACATCAACCATAAATATAACAAAAATACAGAAACTATACATGTCAATTATCTACTTCACGCAACAATCTTTCTTTTGCACAGGGTAAATATGCTTATCTCGATAAGCAGACTAGGCAATCTTAAGAAAGGATGTGAGTGAGAATACACTAGTATAACTGTTGCAGTTTTTAGAGTCATGTAGATGTATTTTCATCTGGGATAAGACATGAACAGTCCAAAGCATAAAGTTTTAGGATATCATCAGAAATGCTGCTGCTCTTCCTGGGTTTTTATACCATTCCAATTTTCAATAGCCTTACAACCCATTCTAGTTCTCAGCACATAAATTAGTTGGAGCAGAATCTTTCTTCCAATGTTTAGCAATGAAAGGAAAATTAAAGAGAAGAGAGAAGGATAACTTAAGCCAAACACTTCAACCAGAGGTCAAATTTCTTTCCAATGTTTAGCAATGAAAGGAAAATTAAAGAGAAGAGAGAAGGATAACTTAAGCCAAACACTTCAACCAGAGGTCAAATTTCTTTTTTCTTCTTAGACTGAGGCAACTCACCAATGTCCTAGCTAATTTTTTGAGGAAAAACTCATAGCATTTTGTGGAATTCTTTTTTTCAAAAAAAAGCTTATTAGAAAAAAAAACAGAAGAATTTCTGTGTTAATATTGGTATCTTTAAAAAAAAAAGGGATCAAGGCATTAGCCATTTTCAATCCACTCCCTCTTAATATCTGAAATTAATGAACCCAAATCCAAATAGAAAACATAACAAAATATTTTTTTTATCTTCAAGACTAAGCAACAAAAAGTTATGCATCAATGGCATCGGTGATACATCTTGAAACTTACTCATCTGCAACAGTTTACCTATTTGTTCGCCAAAAGATTGCACATCCATCAACAGCATTTCCAGTGCGCATCTGCATAATCAATTAATAATATCATTAGAAAAAGCAGCAGCAGCAATAAATAAGTTCTTTATGTTTATCATGGCAGAAAAGGAAGCAGCATAAGCACTTAAATGGAAGTCAAGAAGTTGACAACGACACATTAATTACCCCATAAAGTAAAGAAATGAATAAAATGCAAAACAGTGTAGCATGCACGAATATGGCCACACCACTTGGTACCCAATTGTAGTGTAGCCAAGATAATCAAATTATTACGAATCACCTAATATCTTCAAGTATTTCTGAGTTTCCAAATTCAAGCATGGCTCTGATTAAAGTCTATCAAAAGTCCAGGCATCTTACATTGTGTTCGGTTAAAACTTAGAACCGAGGCAATGTTATTGCTCGTAAATATCCAAAGCTTTATCAAACAAAATCTATGACATGTTGGAGCCAACATAATGTCAAATAAATCCAATTTGGCCCAAGAGATAGAGCTTTTTTGTTTTTTTTTTGGGTGGGGGGGAAGGGGGGGTGGGGTTTGGGGGCGAGGAGTTGGAGGGAGACCTGCTCATGCTATAATTACCTAGATCCCAATAATTAGAAATACACCATCTAGGATTCAAACCCAGATCCTTTGGTTGCCAGGCAGAGGGTGTGACCACTGAGGCAAACCCAGTCTATAAGAGAGCTCTTAATCAGCTATGTAGCATTGCTGGCCTGCGGAGATGTGAGTTAGCGTAAGCCAAGATAGTTCAAAAATCAGTACACAGCTCCCATATTAGCTAAGGCATCTGTCAATTCATGAAAACATTATTCCAAAAGCATAATAATATCCATTGTTACCCATGCAAATTGACCGAGATAGGTCTATGTCTACTGCAATCCATATCCAAGATGTCTAATGACCATGACATAGCCATTCAAAGATATCCAGCTACACCCACCAAACACCCCCCCCCCCAACACACACACAAAAAAAGAAAAAAAAACAGAGAAAACCTATGTTACCCTTTGTTGTAATTTTCTAAATCTTTTAGAATTCTAATAGGACACCAACTTGACATTTTGATACACAATTTTGTATGCACCCATCACTTTGTATAGGCCCAAACCAGCATAGTGCAAGAAACTTCTGTTTACATCTCAAGGAAAATAAGAATCTACCAATCATGTATCCCATGTTGTCTTTTAGAAGTATTAAAAGAAGAGTTTCGCAGCGCCTATCTTCAAACCACTGATCACAGGCAAATGAGGAAAAGCTATGACTTCCTACTCACAATCATCTCTACTTTTGTCCATATCCAACAATAGCATAGCATCTTCCAACACTTCCAAATTATGCTTCAATAAGATTTATCATAGAATTGACAGATTCCCCCATCATTCAATACATTATGGTAATGCTCGTCACAAAGTCAGGTGACTAAAACCACCCAGACTTGAGACCAGTCTCTTACTGGCTTGACATGAGGACCACCATGGCTGTGACCAATCATGTCCCCATCTCCAACATCCAAGGATCCAATCCCACATGTTCACAAAATACTATAAATAATGTCTCCAATGTCCTGGGATATGTGTGATACTAACAATCTCTATCTATAAACACTCCAAGAATTCTCATATAACCAGATTTATTCTGTATTATAACCTTTTTGGTGTCAACTAGAGCAGATAAGCATAACAAAATTAGTCAACTGGAGAATATAAGAATAACAAAATTAAGACAATAATGATGCATCTAATTCAAAATAACAACCCTACTGGTCTGATATGGCACACATGCCAGACATTTTGTCTGGCTGGTCTCTTTGAAGCAAACAAAACCACCACGGTAAAATGGAGCTCAAGGAAATCAATAAAAAGGAAAAGAATCACATACTTAGGACCAGTCAATCAAATTTTTAGATGCATAATTAATATCAATAAATAATTCAATCACTGCTATTTGCATTACTATATTACCAAGTCTATCTTTATCCTTAGAAAGTTATCTATTGAACCTACTCACATCAAGGTATGGTTCGCCATACTGGATGCTTCGCCCAATATTGGGAGTAAAGCCATATTGTAATAGACATGAACAGAAACTCGGTATAGAGGATGTACTAAGTGTTCATACTGTGAACCAACCTGTACCAACAAGGTACCGGCAAGAGTACTCAAACTGGTAATGTGAACTATGCATCAAACACAGTTTAACTTCTTACATGCACATGAACATATGCATGCATACATGTCATAGGTAACGGTTCCATAGAAACAACAAAACTGATACAAGCTTTGGAATAATTTGCTAAAAACATGAGACATTTGAAATTAAGGCTAAATCACAATAAGCAAAAGAGAAGTCAATGGAGACAACCTTCCAAATGCCGTTATATCCTCGGACTGCCAGTTCTGCTTCTAGATCATGAAATCTGTCTACTTCCTAAAAGTGATCAAAAGGGTTAAAAAACCATGAGCATAAATATTCAAAGCATAACATCCATAAATGATATTTGAATAGAAGGCAGACAAAGAAAATATAGCCGTAATTATCAAGCCTTATCCCAATTACCTGGGTACATGGAATATATGAAGAAATAAATTTGGTTATAGTAACAATTACCTGAAGACACATTACATCAGGAGCCCACAATCCGAACTCTAATAATAACCTTTTCTTTCGCCATTCCCAATCCAAAATGTAATGTGGAATGTGAAAGTAAAGTTTGGATCGATGATCTCTAGCAAGGTAGTCCGCGAGTATATTGTATGAGAGCACAATAAACCGCTCTGGTGATGGTATAAGAGATAATTAACTAATATAACAATATTAAGCCCACAAATATTATTAACTTAAGAAATATGCAGCAATTGCATGGAATAGAGTACATTAAAATTTCATTAACACAGGATCTATTAAAGCAGCATGGAGTATGGATGATGTAAAAGTTGCATCTAATTTTGAACTTAGATATTCATAGATATTGACATTTGAAAAATTTAACAATTCAAGGTTTACTCTGCAGCATTATAACAAGTTGATAACAAAAGTGAGTGAATAGTTCCCAAGCAAGAAGATATGGAACCAGTAAGATAATATGGAACATAATATGACATCTACCACGAAACTGTTTATGCAACCAAGAAGCCCTAAATATAAATATTCCATTAGGTAAATATATGTAAGACCGCATGGCAAATTTAGTTTTCCTCAGCAACACTTGGACTTAAATATAAATGCATTGATTCCCTCCAGGGCACCATGAATTTTGATTGAACCTACATAACCAGCACTAATTATATAGATTCTGAATTATCCAAAATGACCCCCTCTCACCACCCAAAAAAAAAAAACCAAAAAAACAAAAAGATCAGAGTTTAAGCATCAAGCATGCTGTTTCAAGAACGGAATTTGGGCACCTGCTTTATAAGAAAAGGTTGAATCAAAATCTTTACCAAATTTCAAGAACTATCGCAAGCAACTGATCTATTGAACTTAGACCCTGTTGCAGGAATGTTCAACATCAGGTGCGCATCATGATCAGAACCACTAGTGAGCACCTCTTTATCTTCTTTTCACACGCCCTATATTTATTTTAAACATCAAGTTTTTAGCTTATCTTCATTTCCTAGAGCAATAAGTTCGACTTGATGAAAATGTTCAAGTAATTGTACAGTTCTGAATTCAAATCTATTAAATATATAACAAGATCGTTCCATATACATTAACCATCAAACATTATCTCAACTATCATGGGTCATCTTTATTTATTATTGTTCACCTACTATTCCTAGAAGGAGCTACATCCGTTATCCATGCAAACTCTTCCAAATTCTCTCATGAGACCTGCTCATGGCGTCATAGAACAGATCCTCTATTTCCTATTTGTTGGGTTCCAAGGGAACTTTTGGAAAAGTTTGTCAGAGAAGAGAAGTCGAGATTCCAGATGCAGGAAAAAGTAGGTTCGCTTACAACACAAAACATATCTAAAGGCAGGTAACAACTCAGGACAGGTAAGAAAATATGCAAAACCCTAAAGCCTAGGTAGGTGAATCGAGTGAAAACTTACCGCACTGAGGGGGCGGCTGTGAAAGAGCAAAATTCCAATTCCTGTAATAATCCGCAAGCCTAGGCAGTAGAGGTTGGTGGAAGGCCGGCTGCGGCGGGCCGAACGCCGGGGCAGGAGTTCTAAAAGCCGGCGGCGGAGGCATTCCATGGGACGGTAGCGGCGAAGGGGCGTGGTATGGCGGGGAAGGGCCGTAGGTCGGCGGCCCTGGTCGTGGGCGGTATGGTGATCGCGGAGGGCCCCGGGGGACCCAAGCGCCGCCACTCTGCCACTGCCGGAACCCATAGTTCGCGTCCCTTACGGTCCTCAAGTGCGAGTCTCCACTCACGAGCCCGCCGCCATCTTCTTGGCCGTCCTGCGGCGGCCGGTCGCAGAAGCCACGGTGCCATGGATTCCGGCCTCGAGCCTGCCGAGAAGCACCAAATCGAACGCTTTTTGATAAGAATTAGGCTTAGGGTTTCGATTAGTAGGGTTCGCAGTGTTAGGCTAGAGAACCTACACTAACGCGGGAGGAAGACATGGTGGCGTTTGAGGTCGCGGCAGCAGCGATGCATTGAAGGGAAGGAGAAGCAAATCGCATGGCTTCTATCTCTCTGTCTCCAGACGGCCCAAGGAGGGGAGATGCATCGCGATCGGTTATCGAGCCAGACCGCCGCCGCGAGGAGTGGCGCTGAGGCTCTGAAAAGAGTTTGGCGGCGGCTTTGAGTTCTTCTGGACTAACCGGGACCTGTTGGAAGACGGATGTGCTTGGGCTCGCGTTCAAACCAGCGAGGGTCGTACTCCACGCTTCCGGTCTTTAGCCCCAGCCAAGCACGGCATATTCTGCTTTCCTCGACGCACCACGCCCGGTTCGAGATAAGCCAGCTTATGGCATTTACATGTAATAATTGATATATATTTATGATTTTGAGGAAGTTGCAATGTTGCATGTTAATTAAAATTATTGTTATTATTATTATTATGAAATTTTTCTCGAATATCTTCCTTCCATAAATTCCTACACCGGCATAACCGCTATTATTCATGTATCAAATGATATCTAAATCTATTTCCAATCTAGATTAAGAATATTTGTATTATTTAAGGCATTTATATTTTGTGGAAGAGATCATAAAACATGAAGACCATATCGAGGATTTGAGTCCATGGTGATCTTGGATGGGTTGAAAAAAAAAAGAAGAATATAATGAGAAAGCAAGATAGAACAAAGCCCCCTTCCCCTCAAAACAGATTTATCTTCCGAATATATATCTTTTAAAAAACATTGAATCTGTTTACTATGAAAGACCTGAACCTCAATGTATACGTTCTATCCTGGTTTAAATCACATTAATGATATAGGTTCAATTAATACTAAACATTCATTGGCTGTTATCTCTACAAAATATAAGCCTTTGTTGTCTCGATTAATACAAATCAATGAATTAGTTCTACCTTTTATAAATTAGTCGATGCAAAATGTTATTTTTAGAGGACTCTATGCATAGTCTCCATAAATTTTGTTCATGCTTGATGATGGCATGGTATCCTCCATTATTTTCACATTATAATTCAAGAGTTTTATCAAAAATTACTATCAAACTCCATAATTTTTCAATACATTGAGAACACGTTGGTGACTTAGCCAAGTGGCTAGTACCAATCCAACTTTGGAACAATCTTCGATGGCCATAGATTAGCACCACTGGTTGAAGCCAACCATGTTCCCACCCATATCCCTGGAGCCATGTCTCCAAATGACATTATAAAAAATATACACATTTTCTAGTATGAGATGTGCAGGTGACATATTCATATATAATGATTTCATATTATGTCTTTTATGGAGGAAATTAAAATAAATACAAGTAGCCATCAAATTAAGATAATAATGATACACGTGTTACAAATAATTGATTCTGTTGGTCAAATATTGCATCATCGCTTTATGATGCTTGATATTTTGCATTATCCATGCGAGAGATTTTAAACTTTGGTAGGTTTTTTTTTTTTTTTTTGTGTTGCGGCCAGCTCCGTGTCGCCTATCATCGGTGATGAGCATCTGCAAAAACAACGTCCTCCAGACCGGAGTTGTATCCGACGGAGACCCTTCGATGCTTAAGTTAGAGAGAGAATTGGTGAACAGTAGATTTGAAAGTTGAAAATAGTAGAGCTCTGGCTCAAAAGTGTCTTACCCTCTGGTTCACTTACCCCTCCTTTTTATAGATAATTTTGATGTAACCGTCGAGCACGTGGTCTCACTTTTTATGACACTGAATTATCGGACCATAAATGTGGGGTTAGTGGGTCGTTAATTCTCCTGAATAGCCGTGACACATAGTCAATAACCGTTCACAACAGTTATAGTATATGAAGCAGATTAACTGATCATATGTCGGTAGAGTCGACCATATATCGGTAAAATCTATAAGCGACCGTCAGCTAGTAGTTCAGTTATGCCAACGGTTCAAGTCGTCCGCTGTTGATCGATAGTAGTCGAACATTCATCAATCAGCCGACCATAAGTCAGTGCGATTTACTCAATCGGTCGATAAAGAGTCGGAACTGCATATTCAGCCGATGCACAGTCGGAGTCATGGTGACCAAAATCGGAGGTTGATTGGTTTACCCCAACAGTTGCCTCCCACTCTCAAGTCCAAGGTGAACTAATATGTATATTGCCACATGGTTTGTCACGTTGAACGAAGGAAGTTATTTCTTGTCATATCGAACCCCGATTTTGCAGTCACTTTTTTGAGGTACAGACGATTGGCTGCTTTATCATTTTGGCAGGTACAAAATCGTCTTTAAATTGTCATATTGACAGGATGATTCAGTATCAGATGTCAATATCAGACGTTGTTTCAGGAAGACGATTCGGTACTGGACAATATGATTCTGACAAGCAGATTTTTGCCACGTTTCCAAATGTTATTGAGTCGGAGCTGTTCATACGGATAAGAGTGACGTGGCTCAATCTCATCCGATCAATGGTCGGTTTAGATGTTGTCACGTATCGTCATCTGGTAAGTTTTCGATTCAACCGCTTTCATCTCGATCGTTGGGGGATTCTATATATAGGGTCACTCTCAATCAAACTTTTACTTTTCATTTCATCCTTTCTGGTGCTGAGACTCTACCGGAAGATCACCCCAACGTCTGAGAACTTTGTTATTCTCATCTTTTTTAGATCAAGTTTGTCTTTTCTTGAGTTCTTTCTTTTCTAATCTTCATTTCTTATGGCTAGGACTTCTCCTTCTCGAGATGGTCGATCAGAGAATCCGACAGACGAGTCCTAGTCAGGTCCGGAGGTGGAGGCTTCTTCACTTTCGGAGCCGAATGTCGAGCGGCTTTAGGAGCAGTATTGTATCCTGGAGTAATATCAGCTTTTTGCCCCTAGAGTCGACGATCGGTTGAATACCCTCCTTCGGACCAGGTGGCCTTTTATGTCGAAGATCTTCAGACGGATCTTTAATTTCTAATTCTGGAGTTTGTCCAAAATATTTTAGATTATTATGGTCTTTGTCCTGCTCAACTGGCACCGAACTCGATCCGACTGATAATCAGTTTTGTCTTGTTGTGTCGGTTGTTGCCGACCCAACCTCATACTTCCCTTTTTCATGCTTTCTTTGTCCTTCGACCTTATCTAAAGGTTAGAGGGTGGTGGTTCTTCAACCCTCGAAAAAGTCTTTCTTTTATTACCGATCTTCCATCGTCCATTCATGGATAGAAGAACCAGTTCTTTTTTGCTTCTTTCTCTCTTCCTTGAGGTTTTTCTTCCCGTTGGGATGATCCATGAACCGGTCCCAATGACAACAGCCAAGTAGAGGTCGGGGATCGAGAGGACTTCGATCGGTTGAAGGACATGGCGATCCCACCGCAGAAGGAGCTTGTGATCGAACAGCCTCTTTGCGATGCCGGTCTTAGTTCGGTCATCCATCTAGATATAGTATAGTTGACATTTCTTACTTTATTCTTCTTTTGCTTGTGAAGTCGTGCTGATCTTTGTTGTAATTGCAGCCATGCAATCGAGAGCACGAGTGTCAAGTGTCGACATTCGTCAATATGCTGTCAGGAAGAGGGCAGCATCCGAAGCTGGGCCTTTCCGACCATCGAAAAGGAATCAAGCTGCTACTTCAGTGCAGACTCAAGTTGTCACTTCAACGCCAGCGCCAACTGTTGTTCTGATCGAGGAACCTGATGCACCATCTGCATCGGTTCCTGAGCCGGTTCTGGCACTATCGGCCCCGACAGTGCTTCCTGTCATGCCGTCTGAAAGGGCGGTGAGGGGAGCTATCGAAGCAACATCGGTAGTTCCATCAATTGAGGAGGTTTGGGCCAAGGCAGGAGGACCCGAATAATCTGTAGCTGTGCCAGTTGCTCCTTCAACCGGGGTGTAGTTGAGTTCAAGCTTTCCCTCACTTTCGAACGTGGGGGCCGCCGACAAGGGACCAAGGGAAAGCTCCGGTGACTTTGGCAAAAGATGCAGCATCGGAGGGCCACATGGTTCACTTTGACATTCAAGTGTCTGGTGATGAGTCAGCCCTGGCCAATCCGACATTGGCTAAGCGACTGTGCCAAGCCGCTCTTCTTTCGATTGAATCACAGGTCAAAAGCAAGAAACACTCGATCCACCGACTTCGACGAGAGCGAGGTGGATGCATCGCAGAACTCGAAGCCGAACGTGAATGATATTGGGCCAGCCTAGAAAGGTTGGCACTGGCCAAAGAGGAGTCATCTTCTGCACGATCCGATGCTAACTTGGCTAAGGCAGAAGCGGAGTTGGCAAGGGAGGTGTTGAGTCAGGCAATTGAGGACTTCAGAGGTTTGGAAGAATTCAAGGAAGAGATCTTCGAAGGCAGCTTTGTTTCGTACTGCATCGTGTATGAAAATGATTGAAATGCAATCGAAAAATTATATCCGAATCTCGACTTGAGCAGTATCGTCCCTCCGAGGTTGGAAAATGGGATTATAGAAGAAAAAGCCATGCCGACTCAAGATGGAACACCGATCGTGCCTGAAGTTGTTCAAGTCGCCGACTCTACACCAGAGCAAAGGAATAGGGATGGCGACGAGCCTTCATCGATGTATTTTGCTTTCTCTTTTTGTAATCAAATATCTGTAATCAGATTTCGGTCCAATTTTGTAATCTCTTTTTGAGAATGAATGAAAAAAAAAATTTTCTAAGTCCAAACTTTTTTGTTTTGCTCGTTTATAATGTTAAGTCTGCAATGTCTACAATATAAAGCAGCCACCGAACATTGATCGGTGATCCAAATGTTCAGTAGGACTTATAGAATTATCCGTTAGTCACGTAGTCTTTTTGACGTCTTTAATGGTAAGTCGAATATCCTATATCCGACTTTAGGTCGGGTTTATACGTCAAATTATCTGATAATCAGTGGCAAGCCGAATATCTTTCGACTGGCTGTAGTCAAGTCGATATATTTTCAATCCGACCTTGATCATATTGGTATTTTTGCTTAGTTAGAACTAGTTGGTATATTAGTCTTTCGACTATGATCGGCTTTTACAGTGGAAAGCCGACATTGAATACTGAGATATAGTCGGTACTACGGCTTTTGTAGTGAAAGCATGTATACTTGATATCAATTTTACAGTGGAAAACCACAATCGGTATAATACAGTCGACATTGAGACAGTTAATTCTCTGACTTTTACAGTGAAAGCCGACATATAGTCGATAGTTGATTAAGCAAGGCTTGTGATTCTGAAATTTGGTATTGCATTCCAAATAATGTATACATGAGCAACTTCATTGGTAATACACCTTTAGATTGTCGGCATTTCATGTTCGAAGAATTGCCGACCCTTCAAGAGTTTTCAGCCGATATGCGTTCGATCTAAGTATTTCAAATATTCTGTAAGATCCTTCCCAATTTCAGAGATAGCTTTTCTTGATCCAAAGGCTTTGAGATTTTTACTTTTTTTAGAACCAAATCTCATAGTCGAAAGATCTTCGATTTGACTTTTGCATTATAATACCAGGCTATCCTTTACCGATATGCAGCCATCCGAACTTGAGCTTGCTGTCAGAGTTCTGGAAGGAGATCTAAGTCGGCTCTCCGACATTCAAAATTGCTCGGCTCACTATATTGTTTCACTCTTGTTGAAGATAGTCTGATTTCAAGTGGGATTATTGCTTCCGTCTCATAATCTAAATTAAAGAGAGATTCTTCAGTCGGTATGCGAGGAGTTGTTCGGTATGCCCATAAGACTGAATATAGCTCTTCCATCCAGAGGCCTTTGGCTTCATTCAGTCGGATTTTGAGCTCGTACAGGATTATTCGGTTGGTTACTTCTACCTCTCCATTTGATTGTGGATAGCCAACTGATGTAAGTTTGTGCGTAATATAAAATTTCATACAGAACTCTTTGAAATTTTGATTGTCGAATTGTCGACCATTATCGGTGATGACGGTGTGTGATAAATCAAATCTGTAGATAATAAATTTTTGAATAAAGTTTTTTATCTTACTTTTAGTGATTTGTGCCAGAGGTTCAACTTCTACCTATTTGATGAAGTAGTCGATGGCGATCACGATGAACTTTCTCTGACCAGATATCGGAGGAAAAGGATCAAGTATGTCAAATATCCATTGTGCGAAAGGCCATAGTGTCACAATCGATGTCAGCTGACTAACCGGTTGATGCTGTATATTTGCATATTTCTGATATGATTTACACCTTCGGACAAGTTTAGCCGTATCTTTCTTCATGGTGGGCCAATAGTATTATTGTCACAGGATTTTATAAGCTAAAAACTTATTCTCCAAGTGATTTCTACAAATCCCTTCATGCACTTCTCTAAGTGCATAGTCGGCATCTGTTAGTCCTAAATATTTTAGTAAAAGAAAAGAGAATGACCTTTTGTAGAGATGACCATTCATTACTACATATTGAGAGACCGTCCATCGGAGTCATTTGGCTTTTGAGAAATCTTCAAGGAGAATTCTATCGATCAAGTACTGGATGATCGGATCCATCCAGCTTGGTTCAATAGTGAGCTATAACACCTCCTCAATTTTATCGATACTCCACTGTTCAAGACATTCAACGAATGTCTGATCCAGTGAGTTAAAAATAGTAGTAGCCAGTTGGGAGAATATGTTGGCCCGAGCATTTTCGATTCTCGAAATGTGAAAGATCTTAAAATATTTCAAGGTTGATATAAAATCTTTCACTTTTTGAAGGTACTTCATTATAATGGAGTCTCAAGCTTCAAATTCACCCTTGACCTATCCAACGATTCATTGTGAGTCAGTAAAGACCTTCAAATTGTCGATCTCAAATTTTTTGGCTATCTTCAAACCAGCTAAGAGCACTTCATATTTGACTTGATTATTTGAGGCTTTAAAGTTAAACCAAAGAGCATATTCAGTAACTACCCCCTCAAAATTTATGAGGATGAGGCTGGCTCCACTATCTTGTGCATTAGATGCTCCGTCAATGTGCAGCACCCATGCCAACCTTTGGTCGGGCTCGGGAGTCGTAGCCTGCCTTATTGTGTTGTTATTTATATCCACTGATTTATTATCAGATATTGTACATTCGACGATGAAGTCAGCTAAAACTTGCATCTTCATGGATGGTCGTGGAAGATATTATATGTCGAATTCATCAAGTTTTACTGCCCACTTCACCATCCAATTTGACGTATCAGGTCGATGTAAGATTGCCTTCAGCAGTTGATCTGTCAAGACTATAATCGGATGTGCTTGAAAGTACGGACGAAGTCGTTGTGCCGATATGATTAGGGTGTAGATCATTTTTTTCACTCTTGAGTATCGTACTTCGACATTGTAAAGTACTATTGGAGCACGATCCCGACTCCTCCCACGGACCTTGGGTGCAGCAAAACCAGCAACGAACAGATCTGGAGACTTCTGGACCCGATCCAAAGCCCTTGACGAAATCAACCTGGTTGCTATCTTCTTCATCAGCCTTTCGTTCCAGATGAAGAACGCCTCTGATCTCACCTCTAAAAAATCCAAGATCTGGTATCCAACCAAATCAGACCTAAATCGAGGTCCTCCAATTTGTAGATCTTGAATCGGGGTATTCTAGATGGGGAAGAAGATAGATGGAGACAGACCTCGCAGATCTGTCCTACTGCAGCCTTTCTTGTAGATCTGTTGATGGAGATCTCACCCGTACCTCAAACGACCTCAGATCAACTCCAGATCTGAGAGAAACTTGTACCAACCTCTTCTCAAGAGATTTCAGATCTTGGACCTAGTGTTTGGGTGCCTACAAGAGGGGGAGAGAAGAAAATGGCTGGCGGCTGCAAGGGGGAAGGGGCTCGCGCCTCCCTTCCTTTCTTTCCTTTTATGGACTGGCGGCAAGAAACCCTAGGGTTTCTTGCTCTTGGGGCATGGAGGATGGATGGAGAGAGAGGGAGAAGAGAGAGAGAAACTTGAGAGAAAGAGTCTTGTATTTTCTTAGCTTGATCAAACCTATACAAGTACATGTATATATAAACACCGGGTCAAGTGACCCAAACCCAAAACTCCCTTGACCAACTCTATGGGAGATTAGGTTAACCCAAGCTCATGTACACCCATGACTCGACCTAATCTCACCTATCCTGGGTCCAGACCTGGCCCATAAAAAGTTGGTCTCTTGAGGCCCACATAACCAGACCTCAAGAACCCAAAAGGCCCACAGCCTTTCAACCTAGGGCCCAACTAGCCCTAGAGCCTCCATGAAGCCCTCATGAATGATGGACTTTGACCTTAGCTTTAGTCTCCTGGACTTTGGGTACACCACCTGGATCATACAATTACTTTACTGGTATAGTAGATTGATCGATGAATTCAATTTTCATCTTTCGAGACAAGTATCGAACTAACTGCTTCTATGGAAGTCGCCAAATAGAGATACAACATCTCTTCGACCTTCGATTTTGTAAGCAAAGAAGGAGAAGCGAGGTACTTTTTCAACTCTTCGAAGGACTGTCGGCATTCATCTAACTATAAGAAATTCTTTGTCTGTCACAAGGTTTTGAAGAATGGCAAACATCTCTCGACCGACCTAGAAATGAAGCGGCTTAGTATGACGATCCTTCCATTGAGTTACTGTATCTCTTTGTTTGAGTTCAGATGCTTCATGTCGATGATGGCCTTTATCTTTTCGAGATTAGCTTCAATTCCTCGTTGTGAGATAAGAAATCCAAAAAAATTTTCGAAGGTTACCCCAAACGCACACTTAGTCGGGTTCAACTTTATCTGATGTCGTCAAAGTGTGGCAAAGGCTTCCTCCAGGTCTCGAATATAGTCTATAATTTGAAAACTCTTCACCAGCATGTCATCCATATATACTTCTATATTTCATCCAATCTGTACCTTGAAGATCTTATTGACAAGCCGTTGGTAGGTGGCTCCGATATTTTTCAAATCGAAAGGTATTACTTTGTAGCTGTATATGCCCTTGTCGGTTACGAAGGCTATGTGCTCCTCATCTTCTGGTGCCATTCGAATTTGATTATATCCAGTGAAGGCATCTATGAAACTCAGAAGTCGATGGTCTGAAGTCGCATCAACCAGTTGATCAATCTTCGACAATGAAAAACTATCCTTCAGACAGACCTTATTCAAATTTGTGTAGTCGATACAGATTCTTCACTTTTCATTGATTTTTCTCACCATCACTACATTGGCAAGCCAATCGGGGTATGTGGCTTCTCGGATGAAACCTGCTGTGAGAATCTTGTCGACTTCTTCATCAATGACCTTTTATCTTTCAAAGGCAAAATGCTGCTTCTTCTGTCTCACCAGCTTAACGTTCGGGTTGATGTTAAGTCGGTGAGTTATTACTTTCGAAGAAATCTCGGGTATGTCAGTGGCCGATCAAGCAAAAATATCGATATTTGCTCTGAGTAAATTTACTAACTGCTATCACTCTGGATCGGATAGTTGCAATCTAATTTGGATAGTTTTCTCTGGATCTTTTTCTTTTAACGGGATAGAGACTAGTTGTTCAGCTGGTTCATCCCTCACTTGATTCTCTCTTTGGTCCAATTTATCGACAGGTATAGAGTCTTCAGGTTTATTATTTTGGGTAGAGACAAGAAAGCAGCGTTGGATAAACTGTTGATCTCCACACATCTCTTTGACTCTATTTCTCATCAAAAATCAGACTAGTAGATGGTATGTCGAAATCACTGCTTTCAGAGCATTAAGTCCAGATTGTTCGAGTATGATGTTATAAGTCGAAGAAACTTGAACTACCATGAACATTATGAAGACTGTGCTCTGTTGTGGTTCAGTTCTAGTGGTTAAGGAGAGAGAGATTTTTTCTTCTACTGTGACAGCATCTCCTGTGAAGTCGACTAATGGCATCAAGACTCTTCTAAATTGGTCAGTCGATTGTCGCATTCGAAAGAAAGTCGAATAAAAAAGAACATCGATCGAACTTTCATTATCTATAAGAATTCTTTTTACATCATAATTAATTATTATTGCTGAAACAATAATAGCATCATCATAGAGAGTCTGAATCCCTGGAACATCCTCTTCCAAAAAAGTTATTACATTATTGAGTCATCGTCTTTTCATCGACTCTTCTTCAGAAGTTGCCCCCCAGTTTGGTCATTTGGAGATCATGTTGATCATCCCTACAATCGGCTAATTATTTATAGCTTCCTCCATTTGTGGCTGAGGTCGTCGATCGATAAGAGGTTAAGTCGATGGATCTCTCCGGTACTTCTCAAGGTAGCCTCGTCGAATCAAGATCTCTATCTCATCCCTGAGTTAAATGCATTGTTCGGTATCGTGATCGTGATC
Source organism: Elaeis guineensis (assembly GCF_000442705.2). NCBI lineage: Eukaryota > Viridiplantae > Streptophyta > Magnoliopsida > Arecales > Arecaceae > Elaeis > Elaeis guineensis. The sequence goes on from NC_025994.2 coordinate 127,188,877, forward strand.
ACGATGGAACCAATAGTATTTTCTTCGATCGTGGCTCCTCGATGGCACTTTCATCAATGGAGGGTGTCGTAGATATTCTACTCCTTCGATCTTCATGAGAATCTACGCACGAGGAGCAGAAAGTGGAGTATAGGAGTCATACCTACTGTAACTCGGCCTTGGACTTCGTCGTTGTGGCGAAGCTCGCTTATTGGAAGGTGGCCGACTTGATTCAGCTGGAGCTCCTCTTTTTTTTTGTTTCTTCTTCTTCTGACCCTTACCTTCTGTTTGACGCCAGTCAGAAGTACCTTCGTTTGCACGCATATACTTGTATGCATGCTCTAAAAGTTCAGTATTAGTCCGAGAGAGAGTTTTGTCCAAAGAATATATGAATCGAAATCCCCTCAGATCTCTTTTCATGGTCGATATAGTCATATCTTCATTGAGGTCTCTGACCTCAAGTGTGATCGTGTTAAAACGAGCCACAAAATCTCTTAATATTTCAGTCTCTCTCTGCTTAATCAAAAAGAGACTATCAGAGGTTCGTGGTGGCCTTCGACTAGTGCTGAAGTGATCCACGAAGGAGTGTTCGAGCTGCTCGAAAGAATATATACTTTCCGACTGAAGTCTGGAGTATCATGCTCGAGCAGCTTTTCAAAGGGTTGTCGGAAAACTAATACATAAAAGAGCGTCGGTTGCCCTTTGAATCATCATCAGAGCCTTGTAGCTCTCAAGATAGTCGATCAGGTCTGTGGAGCCGTCGTATGGCTCCACTTGCGTCATCTTAAATCGAGATGGAATCAGCTTATCCAAGATGTGCTGAGAAAAAAGTTGGGCGGTGTAGAAGTCCTAGTCACTGGAAGACTTCCGATCTTCAACTTGGAGATGAGCGAGTCGATGGTTGATTTTTTGAAACTTACATTCGTAATCATCGAGCCACCGTTGTTGGAAAACTTCGGGGGTAGAACCTCCCGACGAGCTTAAAGGAGAAGCAGAAGGCATTCGCAGTCGTTTTCTCTTCCTAATGCTGTTGAGATGGGAAGAAGAGGGGGGACACCGCGAGCGATGGGTGGCACGATGAGAGTACCGAGAATGTCATTGTTCATCTCGATAGAAGAGCTGAGACAGTCGCTCCGAGAAAGGAAAAGGTGATCGCCACGAACGATGGTGGCTGTGCCTGGACGGCACCGACTGTGCCACCGATTGTTTTGCTGGCGGCTGCTGCTGTTGGGTTTGTTGCTGTTGGAGGTTTTTGACTGCTTCTATCAAGACGTTCATCTGCTGTACAAATGCAGTGATTTGAATGTCCATGGTGATCACGAGACATGAGGAATTGGGCTCTACTACCGGAGGAGGGGGAGGAATCTTTTTTCGACAGAAAGAGTACCTCGCCGATCTAGTTGCAGTCAAATACTGGGTTCTGATTTTTATCATGATGAGTGTGATCCAGCTCCTATCTGATGCGTCAATCTATTGCGGCCAACTCTCTGTCACCTGTCGTCGGTTATGAGCACCTACAAAAATAGAGTCTTCATAGATCGGAGTTATGTCCGACGGAGATCCTTCGATGCTTAAGTCAGAGAAAAAATTAATGAACAGTAGATTTGAAAGTTGAAAGTAGCAAAGCTCTGACTCAAAAGTGTCTTACTCTCTGGTTCACTTACCCCTCCTTTTTATAGATAATTCTGATGTAACCATCGAGTACGTGGTCCCGCTTTTTATGACGCTAAATTATTGGGCCATAAATATGGGGTTAGTGGGTCGTTAATTCTCTTGGATAGCATTGACACGCAGTCAATAACCGTTCACAACGGTTATGGTATGTGAAGCAGATTAACCGACCATATGTCAGTAGAATCTATGAGCGACCGTCGACTAGTAGTTCAGTTATACCGACGGTTCAAGTCGTCCGCTGTTGATCGATAGTAGTCGAACATTCGTCAGTCAGTTGATCATAAGTCGGTGCGATTTACTTAATCGATCGATGAAGAGTCGGAACTACATGTTCAGCCGATACACAGTCGGAGTCGTGGTGACCAAAATCGGGGGTTGATTGGTTTACCCCAACATTTTGGTATAAACTTTAGCAGGCTTTTGAAATAAATAAACTCAAGGGAACTGCTCTAGTCATACAAAAGTAGCTCTGAAAAGTCAAAATTTATAAGCATAAAAATAATATCGATAAATAGTTAATCATTATTATTCATTACCATATTTTTCAATTTATATTGTGCTTCTTAGTTAGCGGGCGTCATGACACCCCCTCGAGTGAAATTGCCAGGACAAAGTTCACCATATATGACATGAATCTATGATTATAGCCAGATGGCCCTTTTGCCGTTAGTATCTGCACTCTCCTTCACAGACATAGATCACAGTTATCCAGAGCAAATCATGCTAGAGGATTAGGCTACTAGCGATATTAACATGATGGCGGTACTATTTACATTAAGGGTACATTTGGTTAGTTATTAATTTTTTTTTATTTTTTGATTTTTAAAAAATAAAAATTAAAAAATAATATATGGTAACATCATGAAAAGTAGAAAGTAAAAATCAAAAAAATCAAAAAAAATACTTTATATGCAAAGCAAAAATTTTTTGCTTTTCAAAATTTATTCTTTTATTTTTTTTGCTTCCGCATATCTAAAATGTCAAATCAAAAAGTAAAGAGCCCGAACCCTTCTTCCTCATCGAGCTCTTTACCTTCCCACTTCCTTCTCCCTCTCTTTCTGAACCCTTCTTCCTCATCGAACTCTTCATCTGCCGTCTTCAAATATTACTTTTTACTTTATAGCAACGTAGTTACCAAACATACTTTTTATTTTTTTACTTTTACTCAATAATAAAAATTAAAAAAATAAAAAATACTTTTTAAAAATTAAAAGTCAAAAAGTGTAACCAAATGCATCCTAATTTTATATCATTGTACTTCTGGATCAAGAAAGCATTTTAATGTTTAACTAGTTAGGTGAGTCAAGCTAGTCGATATGATTCCTGCACAAAAAAAAAAAGCACCATTATGATGAAGCAATATAATCATCGCATAAGTTATTATATGTTTATCTTATGTGCAACATATTAAATATCAACTAGGCAACCATATTTATTCTCTACTTCTCTTTCACTAAATATATTTACAACTCCCATCTAGTAACTGTTGAGATAGATCTCCATCGCTTAGCCGACTACCAAGCCTTCTCGTCCCTGAACCAACTAGAGGAGCTATGCTGATTAAGCTACTGTCGCTCAATCTGATTCGGATTGATGAGTCCTGACCAACAGAGTCGACACCGGCCACCATCATGGACACCTGGCCGACTAAGGGCAGCATATTCCCAGTCGGCACAAAGTCAACTAGGATTTACATGCTACGTACGGCCCACTATGTTGAATATTGCTGGGCCCACCATCGACTTCTTATTCCGTGTATAGTCGACTACATCAGTTGATGGTCGGGTACCATCCCTCGACGGTCTTATCTTGCCGACTCCAACTACACGAGCCTCTGCCGACTAGCTGAGCATCGAACATCGCAATCATACAATTTTGATAGGCCGCATCAAGATCATGCCACTCAAACACCATACTCTGGCTAGCAAGCTACATGCCGTGATGGGATACTACGAATTCATTAAATACACCTACAGGATCATTTATTATATCCCATGCCCGGTAGCATCCACCACCATAAGCACGTCGAGTAGAAGGCATGCCCGCCATCAGTATTTAAAGATGCTCAAGCGGTACTATACGGCACCATACCATAGGATATGATCAACATGATCGACCTGTCTTCTCACCATACATTTTGCTCTCTCTATAAATAGAGATAAGTAGAGACCCCTTCAAATAGGCACACTATTTGCAACCCAAAGACTCTGTCACTCTTTTCTCTCAAGCCACCTCACTGACTTGAGTGTCGGAGAGTTTCTGTCGGAGCTACCTCCAGTGAGACTTCCTTTGCAGGTCCATCTTCTCCGGTATCGAATGGAGCCCAGCACCGCCCTTCTCCGATCAATCTCACCACCCTTAGTCTTGGCCTTGACTGTGTACACCTTCTCCGACAATAGCACATCATGTTCCGGCACTCCCGTCGCTTACCAAAAGGTAAAGTTCCTAGTCAGCTCCAGGCCCACTACCGACTATCCATCGGAGAAAGTCTGCAACAGTTTGATGCACCAGATAGGAGGAAATCGAGTAGAGAAAAATCTTTTTTCTTAAGAACCTCCACGACCAAGACAAGGGTGCAGAATATTTCTGCTGGTTCTATTCGATGCTTGTCACGACGTGAGGCACCTCCGACGACTCATGAAGAGCCAAGTGCTTCACGACCATCGATGACGGTAGATTTTGGATTTACTGTCCTCATGCAGCAGGTGAAAAATCTGACAGAGGCTGTCCAAGATCTCCGATAACAACAACAACAACAACAGCGGCTGAAAGTGGTCGCACCGTGTGATGCACCTTTCAGGCATAACCACCAACCGTAATCTCCAATCTGCCACTCTATGTGGCACTCCCACCAAGCGAGTTCTCTACCTGCCCGACGGTCACCGCGTCATGAATCTTAATGTGCTTCACGTGCTGATTCTGACGACCACCGGCCTCCACATTCCCCTCAACGAACCCAGCACAAGGGAAAGAGGCTAGTCTCCATCAAGGTCTTCTTCTTCTAAGAAAGGTTCTAATCCAGACTATTCACGGCATCCTGATGTGCCGCAATAACAGCTAGACGAGTACGATCGAAAATTGAAAGAGATAGATCGTGACTTGGAATGTCTCCAGACCAATCATCGAGACCCGACCAACGAATTCAACATTAGTACGAGTCTGCCTTTCTCAAGATGGATCCTCAATGAATCAATTTCTAGTCAGTTCAAAATACTGCAAATCGAGCCATACAATAGCTTCACTGACCCACTCGATCATCTTGAGAGCTACAAAGCTCTCATACTTCTGCAATGGGTTTCTGATGCCCTTCTCTATATTGTCTTCTCGATTATCCTTCGAAAAATCACACAAGCATGGTACTTGGGGCTACAGCCAAGAAGCATCAACTCTTTCGACCAATTTGAGTAACTATTCGTAGCACACTTTGGCACAAATCGGAGAGTGCCTAGAACCACTGATAGCCTCTTTTCTATCCGACAGCATGATGACGAGTCTTTATAGGAGTTTATGGTGCATTTCAACACCGCCACTTTAGAGGTCAAGAACCTCGATGAGGCGACGGCCATCACGGCAATAAAGCAGGGATTACGAAACTTCAAATTCACCTATTCTTTGGATAAGATGCTTCTTCAGTCCTACATCGAACTCTCAAGAGCACGCAAAAATACATCCGCATCGAGGAAGCTGTGATTGACCGGTGCCTATTCTAGAGAAAGGGCCAAAAGAAAAAGGCAAGGAAAGGAGGAGTCTCTGATGAGCCTAGTCGGATCCGTGCTGAGAAAGAGGCTCCATCTTTTCAATCAAATCAGAAGCCTAAGAACTTTATGAGCAGGTATGACTCCTACACCTCTCTAATTGCTTTTCGATCATAGATTCTTATGAAGATAAAGGGAGAGAACTTCCTTCACCGACCCCATCGATGAAGATGAAATCTTGTGATCGAAAGCGCTACTGCCACTTCCATCACGACTATGGGCATGGCATGGAGGAATACCATCAGCTGAAGAACGAGATCAAGGGTCTCATAAGGTGAGGATATCTCAAAAAATATGTGCGGCAGTGACCTACGCAGCTACCTTCTGATCCACCTTGTCCAGAACCTGAGGAAGAGATTCACATCCAACCGATAACGGACGTGATCAACATGATCTCGGTGGGACTGCGACTCCGGGAGGTAGATGACTGTGGAAGCACTTTCAAGCGCCAGCAGTCCGACAATGACATCATCTTTATCGAAGCAGATTTGCATGAAGTCCAGACTCCCCACAATGATGCTGTAGTTGTATCAATGACAATTGCCAACTATGATGTAAAATGATGTTTTGTTGATAATGAAAGTATCACTGATGTGATTTTCTACGATTGCTTCTCCCAAATACAATGATTTTTCACTAAACTTCTCAAACCAGTCAATGTTCCTCTAGTTGGATTTATAGGTGACTCGATCAAAGTGGAGGGCAAAATCGAACTCCCCATCATGGTCAGGCAATCACCTCGATAGTCGATCATTCACCTCAACTTTCTCGTAGCTCGGGTCCCATCTACCTACAACGTCATCTTAGGATGGTCTGGATTGAATGCACTTCGAGTGGTAGTCTCAACTTACCATCTGCTCATGTGCTTTTCGATAAGAAATAGACCCAATGAGATACGAGAAGACCAACAGTTAGCCCGACAATGCTACTTAACCACTCTTAATGAAAAAAGACCAGCTGAGGCTCTCCTCATCGATGACGGACTGGATCAAAGAGAAATTGAAAGCCAAGGAGAACCCGCAAAGCAGCTCATCCCAATTTCCCTATACGATGGAGACTCGACTAGAACCATTCAAGTTGGATCTTCACTAAGCAAGGAACTGCGGGAGAAATTGATTGATTTTTTAAAAAGAAATATCAATATTTTTATCTGATCTGCCTCAGACATGCCAGGTATCCCTACAGAGTCATCATCTATGGACTTAATGTCAATCTCGACTATAAGCCGATTAGATAAAAGAAAAGAAGCTTCGCTCATAAGCGACAGAAGACCATCGATGAAGAGGTTGTCAAACTACTGGCAGCCAACTTCATTCGTGAGGTGACCTATCCAGATGGGCTCGTGAATATCATGATGGTCAAGAAGATAAATGATAAATGACAGATCTACATCGACTACACTGACTTGAATAAAGCTTATCCTAAAGATAGCTTTTCACTTTTACAGATTGATCAGCTAGTTGATGCGACATTCGACCATCAACTACTCAGCTTCATAGATATTTTCTCTGGCTTCAACTAATTCCAGATGGCACCCAAGGATAAGGAGAAAATGACATTTATCATCGATAAAGGCCTATACTGCTACAAAGTCATGTCCTTTGACCTCAAAAATACTGCAGCAACATATCAGAGGCTGGTCAACAAAGTCTTTAAAGATCAAATTAGATGCAACATAAAGGTCTATATCGATGATATGCTCGTGAAAAGTACTGAAGCTATCCTCCGATGACTTGACAGAAGCTTTCAACGCCTTGAGGAAGTATTAGATGAAGCTAAATCCGACTAAGTGTGCCTTCGACGTCATGTCAGAAAATTTTTTTGACTTTATGGTGATGAAGCTAGGCATCGAGGCTAACCTTGAAAAGATCAAAGCAGTTCTCGACATGAAGCCTCTAAATTTCTAGAAAGACATTGATAAGTGGTATATTTTTACATTTATTGTAGATATTTTTGATAATTTATGGTGCTAATATTTTCTTAAAATCCTAATTTTATGAATTTATTAAATTTTTTTAAAAAATAAGTGATTTTGAAAAAATATAAAATTAGATATATTTATAAAAAATAGATGTTAATTTAATTAATTAATTTAAACATCAAAATGAAGAAAAATTTTTGAAAAATTTAATGCATATTTTTTTTAATTTTTCAGATAAAAATCAAAGCAAAAATGGAGCTAAAATATCCTAAAAATAAAGAAACTAGCCTTCGGTGTATGGTGGACCGGCCGCCCAGTCCACAGAGCCAGGGCGCGGTCCACAGGCACGGTCTACGTGCAGCGAAAGTTATTTTGCACCATCCAACGACTGAGATTTAATCTGAAGATCGATCCAACGGCTGCTGTTTGTTGTCGATTTATAAGAGAATTTTTTACGCAATCAGATGGTCGAAAATGAATCCATCATGAGATCCGATGGCTGAGGATGCTCTCGACTGAGAATAAGAGATTATCAGCATGATCCGACGGTCCAGAATCAATCCCAGGCATGATCGAACGATTGTGGTTCGATTCGACTTTGATAAGGATTAAAACTATGGATTTTGATTAGATCTGGGTGGTTCAAGCTCCATCTGATGGTCAGAAATATTTCTAAGAGGATTAATATGATTTCTAAGAGTTTTAGAACTCTTTTTTCTATCAAAAAATTATGAAAAATTTATCTATAAATAGGAGATCTAGAAATAAGCTTTGTGAGCAAAAAAATTGAGTAAAAAATATAAAAAAAATTAGATAGATTTAGGAACCCAAAGTAAAGAAAGAGAGAAGCTAATTCGCTCTACGGAGTACGACGAAAGATGGAGAGGTCATCAACCATCTTCCTGACGAGGCTGGTTGATCAACTTCAGATTCTTGTTATAATTTTATTTTTTTATTTTATTATTTTTTTAAATTTTTTGAACTTGAATTTCAATTTCAATCAATGCAAAATTTATTTTCTTGCACTTTAAATTCTTGTCTTTTATTTTTCGCAAGTAGATGCTAGGATCTAGTTAGTAGATCTTAGTACTAATTTATTTTATACTTTTTAAATTTTTATTATTTATTTTTATTGTAAATAGATGCAAAGATCTAGTTAGTAGATCTTAGTATCCGATTTATTTTTCGTACTTTTAATTTTTATTTTTTGACTTAAATTACTTTCTCTAATTTTTTTTTTTTTGCAAAATCAAAGATTTCAAATCAAAATTCTGTCTTCTCTATGGATTCGATCCAACTCACTACTTTCTACGTATTTTTAAATTTTATTGAAGTCAAAATTTGATTGATAATCACGGTGTCCTAACGACAACATCTTGATTCTATCAATTTTTGGTGCCATTGTCGGAGAAGACAATAATTTTAATGTTTGATTTTTTTAATTTTCTTGTAAATAGAGCTTACTAACTTTTTAGATTTTTTTTTGTAGAAAAAAAGAAAAAAAATTTAAAAAGAGATAGAAAGCTTCCAATTTTATTTGGTGAGATCAATCCTAACCCTAACACTAACTATTTTTTTTTATTATTATTTTTTAATTAACCTAAAATTCATCCACATAAATCTAATAAAAATTGCATGACAAGAGTAGAAACTTAATTTTTATGAGTATTTATCATTGTAGATTTATTTTTGGTGATCGTTGGAAATAAGGTAAGCTTTCAAGTTTTATTAGTTTCATGCATCTAATTTATTTGCATAGAACTTCTTGTTTGAAATTGATTGTGTATATTCATCTCAAATCAATTTAAAGGCAACACCCATAACAAGATAAGGTGAAGATTTCATCACCTTCCTTTGGCCCAAAAACAACCAACCAGCATCCCACATTAACCCGAGCCTAACTAAAATCAAGTAAACATTGACCCCTAGTATTAATCGAGTTCAGTTCTGAGTATTGTAGTCAAGTTAAGTACAAAGTAAGTTTGGACTCACTCCTAAAACTGGTGTCTAAGGCTAGAGGTTATAAAGGCTCAGCCTAAGTGAATTTGTGGTTATTTAATTGGTTCCGTTAGCTTATCTGGCCAATTCAATTGGTGTCTAAGGCAAGCAACGGAGAACCCCCATGATCCCATCTCTTACCTGGCTAGTTGAAGGAAGTGAGAACAAACCCAATTTGCATTTAAGCTAAGCCACTCTACATCGAACTGTTAGGTCTAAGAAACCCATTGGTGTCTAGGTTTAATTATTTGCTAACTTGATTATAATTAACACTAAACCACAATTAATTCTTTCCACCTTACGTATCTAGGTCTAGGGCTTTTTCTTTCTTCTCTCTCTTTTTTCTCTTAAAAAAAAATGAAACAAAAATAAAACTTGAATCATATATTAGGGTTTGCACTGGTATATGCAAGGTAGAAGATCTCTCTATCTTAACCTAGTTGAACCCAATCCTGAGATTGAACGGTTGATTCATATTAAACTTGAAAATCAGATAGCTGGAGATCCTAAAGAACCACCTAGGCAGATGAAGGAATATTTTATTTTTTCCACCTATAACCCATCGACTTGTATCCACTTACCTGATATCCCTGCAAGCCACTATGAGATCAAGTCGACCACAATCTAGATGCTTCCGTCTTTCTATGGGAATACTAATGAAGATCCTTACAAGCATCTGGATGAGTTCTTAGAAATTTGTTCCACGATAAAAATTCAAAATTTTACTAATGATGCACTTAGATTGACCTCATTTCTCTTCTCACTTAAAGACAAAGCCAAGTATTGGCTTGGCACAATAGGGAGACCAATCCAAACTTGGACTGAAATGCAGTACGAGTTTCTTAAGAAATTCTATCCCATAGGTCGAACCAACACCATGAGGCGAGCCATCACTGGATTTGCTCAGCTTTCAGGAGAACAAATTCATGAATCATAGGAGAGACTTAAGGAACTTCTTAGAAAATATCCACACCATGGTCTATCTAAGTGGCAAATTGTTCAAATTTTTTATGAAGGTTTAGGTGACCAATACAGACAGATGGTAGATGCATCTTATGGGGGTGCATTCATGAGTAAAAGTGAGGATGAAGCCTACACTTTATTTAAAATTTTGAGTAAAAATTCAATCAATCATACTTCATTATCCTCCTACGAAAGATCAATCCCTCACCAAAAGCGGACAGAAATTTTTGAAATCAAACAAACAGACTCTAGTCCTAAGGCCGATCTGAACCTAATAGCCCAAAGATTAGATAAAGTTGACCTTCTTATCCAGAAATTTGATCAGTTCCTAGCATTAGGTCAACAATCTCCTGCACAATTCACACCACTACCTAATTATCAGGAGATTTATTCTATCTATGCTAGCTTGGCCCATCATGTGAGCGAATATCCCACAGCTGCACCGTTTCCACCTTTCATTCAAGAATAAGTTCAAGCTGTCCAAGGTTACTCCAAATCTGTCAATGATCCATTCTCTAACACATATAATTCAGGCTGGAGGAACCATCCTAATTTTTTTTAGAGACCCCAACAGACTCAGGCTCAGATCCAAATTCTTCCTTTGCAAAATTTTTAGAGTAGGCCTCCATACCAGAATTATGCCTACAATAGAGGTTAGCCCAGTCAATCTATCCAGCCACCATATCAAAATCAGCCACCATACCTATCTCCTCAACAGACTAATCTAGCTGATGATAGATTAAACCAACTACAACAATTGATCATGACCCAACAACAATCTATCGCTAGGCTAGAAGCACAAATAGGATAATTAGCTTAGTCTACCATGAAGAGAGAATCAGGTCAACTCTCAAGCCAACCAGTACCAAATCTTAGGAACAATCCATCCACTCATCAGCCACCTGGACCTAGTCATCAATCCAATGTCCCACATAAGAATCCCCAATTTGAAAATGATAATGTAATTTTTGAGCTTAAAAGTGATAGGATTCTTAAGGATCCATACCAAGATAAGATGAGTGAGGCTAGTGCTGATGCTAGCCAAAAAGAGAATTTAGAAGAGGAGATTAGTACTGAGACTAGCCCAATAGAAGAACCTGAGTCCAGTACTGATATTGATTTAAGTAAAGAAAAGAAGAGAGTGGATGAGTTACCCAAGATATATCCATCAAGAGTTCTATTTTTTTCAGCATTAGAAATCAGTTCTTCCACTTTAGAATTACCATCTCCTTCAGAATTAAAATTATCTTTGATCACAGTTAAGAATACATGTTTAAAATCAACTGACATCCTTTCAGCACCCATTACTTCAAACTCAACTCTTAACCTAAAAACTCAATTCATGAGTATTTTAGAAGAATAAATCGAAGAAATTCTCAACAAACAAAGGTCTATGAATGGGTTTGTGAACTATCTTTCTAAAATTAAGAACAAAGATGTGAACTACTTTTTGAAGATTGATAATAAAATATTAAAATTTATTATAGACCAGCATCCTGAGATTGGTAATTCAAAATCATTAAAATTTATCAATCTAATATTTGACATGGGATAGGTGAGAGAATCAGCAAGATCTGACTGAAGACGGTAAACTTAACGCTTCCTGAAAGTTTTCAAGTTTTCAAATTTTCAAGTTTTGCTTTTGCCTTTGGTTTCTTTTGCATTTTGTTTAGGATAATCGAGTCTTGCTTTGTGTCTTTTGTAGGGATCTGAAAATAATCTTGACTAAGTTGGAGAGAGAATCAGTTTTGAAAAGACTTATGGATTAGGTGATATCTCTCCTTTTCTTTCTCTTTACATGCATCATTCATTTTTTCTACTCCATTGAGGATAATGTTGATTAAGTTGGGGGGAGAATAAAAAAAAAAATTAAGTCCTCAAGTAAGTTAGTATTTAGTATTTAAGCACCTGATTATACTTAAGAATCAAATTAAACTAAATATTTTTTTTAAAAAAATTGATGTACAGATCAAAGAATTTGTGAGATATTGAGAGATCAAGTATTAAGAAAACTCAATAAAGAGTTAAGCTTAGAACTTAAATAGTTTTCTTTGAGCATTTTTAAATTTTTTTACCAGCATCAAAGAAGAGTTTACTTCTTATGGGCTTATGTAAAGTAACTATACATTTTTTCATATATTTAAAAAAAAAAGTTTTCAAGTACTTCATGCTAAGTAACTGAGCCTCTTTGCCTAAGCAAGCATTGAGTTTTGTATCAAAAGGTATGAAGGATAAAGAAGCTTTGTTGTAAAGCTAGTTTTAACTCGTAACCTGTTTGATTTGAGTAAGTAGATTTGAGGGGTATTTTATACCTAGTGCCCTAAAGCCATCTGGTTTGAGAGTCATTGACTGAAAACTCACTACATAGGTCAAACAGAAAGCTTAAGGGGTTAAGACACTCAATAGCAGTATAATATTAAAAAAAAATTAATCAATAAATGAAGGACGGAAGTAACAATATACTTATCCATATGAAGATGAATGATTTGGAGATAAAGGTAGGAATAATTTGAAAAAGTTCAAAAAAAATTTAGTGTTCTTAGTTTAACTCTCATATTGACTAGTATTAATATCCCAATGATATATCTCATTCACACTCTACTGAACATCAGTGGTCCTTTTGAAAATTATTTGGTAAAATTCAAAATTTTAAGTTAAATGGTATTTAATTCTAAATTCTTCCTTTACTCAAGGATGAGCAAAGTTCAAGTTGGAGAGTGTGATAAGTGGTATATTTTTATATTTATTATAGGTATATTTAATAATTTATGGTGCTAACATCTTCTTAAAAATTTTAATTTTATGAATTTATTAATTTTTTTTAAAAAATAAATAATTTTAAAAAAATATAAAATTAGATATATTTATAAAAAAATAGATGTTAATTTAATTAAGCAATTTAAACACCAAAATGAAGAAAAATTTTTGAAAAATTTAATGCATATTTTTTTTCAATTTTTCAAGTGAAAATCAAAACAAAAATAGAGCTAAAATATCTTAAAAAATAAAAAAAATAACCTTCGATGTACGGTGGACCGACCGCTCGATCCACAGAGCCAGGGTACGGTCAACCGAAAATGCTAAGCGGTCCACAGGCGTGGTCTACGGGCAGCGAAAGCTATTTTACGCCATCCAACGACTGAAATTTAATCTGAAGATCGATCCAATGGCTGTTGTTCATTGCTGGTTTATAAGAGAATTTTTTGTACGATCGGACGGTCGAAAATGAATCCATCATGAGATCCGACGGTTGAGGATGCTCCCGACTGAGAATAAAAGATTATCAGCACGATCCGACGGTCCAAAACTAATCCCAAGCATGATCGAACAGCTGTGGTTTGATCCGATTTTGATAAGAATTAAAACTATGGATTTTGATCAGATCTGGGTGGTTCAAGTTCCATCCGACGGTCAGGAATATTTTTAAGGAGATTAATATGATTTCTAAAGATTTTAGGACTCTTTTTTCTATCAAAAAATTATAAAAAATTTATCTATAAATAGAAGGTCCGAAAATAAGCTTTGTGAGCAGAAAAATTAAGTAGAAAGTGTAGAAAAAAATAAAAAAAATTAGATAGATTTAGGGATCTAAAAAAAAGAAGGAGAGAAGCCAGTTTGCTCTACGGAGTATGACGAAAGATGGAGAGGTCATCAACCATCTTCTTGACGAAACTGACTGATCAACTTTAGATCCTTGTTACAGTTTTATTATTATTATTATTTTTAATTCTTTGTACTTGAATTTTAATTTCAATCAATGTAAAATTTATTTTCTTGCACTTTAAATTTTTATCTTTTATTTTTCACAAGTAGATGCTAGTATCAATTTATTTTATATTTTTTAAATTCTTATTATTTATTTTTATTGCAAGTAGATGCTAGGATCTAGTTAGTAAATCTTAGTACCCAATTTATTTTTCATACTTTTAATTTTTATTTTTCGACTTAAATTGCTTTCTCTAAATTTTTTTTTTGCAAAATCAAAGATTTCATATCAGATATTCGGAGATTGGCAGAGCGTCTCGCATCCTTAAGCTGATTCATCTCCAAGTCTGTAAAGTGATGCCTTCTCTTCTTCAAGACCCTCAGGCAGATGGAGGACTTTACTTGGATGGAGGAATGTCAAAAATCCTTCAATGAGTTGAAACAATACCTTAGCTCTCCTCCACTCCTGACAAAGCTCAGCACCGGTGATGAACTGCTCATGTATGTAGTGACAACTTCTGAAGCTGTCAGCTCGATGTTGGCTCGAAAAGAAGGCAAAATATAGAGGCTTATTTACTACATCAGTCGGGTGCTGTGCGATGCCGAAACAAGATACTCTCGCATTGAAAAGGTCGTGCTTGCAATCATAACAATTATTTGCCGACTATGACCCTACTTCCAAGCCCATTCAGTAAAAGTCTTGACCGACCTCTCTCTGAGGACTCTACTTCAACGACCAGACATCTTGAGGAGAATGGCCAAGTGGACAGTCGAGCTCATCGAGTTTGATCTTTCTTTTATTTTAAGGTCATTGATCAAGACCCAAATTCTCGTCGATTTCATCGTCGAGTGTACTCCAACCGACAATGACCAAGTCAAAGATGACTCCCCTGAGGATACTCAAGGATCCACATGGATTCTACATATGGATAGAGCTTCAAACGCTCAAGGGTGCGGCACGAGCCTGATTTTGACCAATGTTGATAGAATAGTGATCGAGTATGTCCTTCGATTCAGCTTTAAGGCTTCAAACAATCAAGCAGAGTATAAAGTCCTAATAATCGGGCTGAAGATCGCTAAAGACCTCGGTGTGAAATGTCTATGGATGTTCACCGACTCACAACTCATCGCCAGATAGTCCCGAGGAGAATATACAGCCCGAGATCCTATTCTCTCCAGGTATCTACAAAAGTTCAAGTCTCTACAACTGCACTTTGTCTATTTCAAGATTTTCATATCCCTCGCTTTGAGAATACCCGAACCGACTTTCTGTCTCATCTCGCTACCTCCAATTCCAACGAGTTTGAAAAAATCTTTATTGAACATCTTGAGAGCCCGAGCATTGACTCAGAGGAAGAAGTTTACCAGGTCCAAGTCAGATATGAGCCAAGTTGGTTAGACCCATTCATTAAATTCTTGACAGACGAAATCTTGTCGACTGATCCTTCTGAGGTGAGCCAACTAAAAAGATTGGTAACTTGGTACGTGATCATTGACGATCAACTCTACAGAAGGTCAATGTCTCTACCCCTGCTCAAATATCTCCGACCTTTCGAATCTGACTACACTCTTCGAGAGGTACATGAAGGTATTTGCAGCAATCACTTGGGGGACAAGTCGTTATCCTGCAAAATCCTCTGACAAGGATACTACTGACCGACTATACAGAAGAATGCCTACGACTTGGTGCAGAAATGTGATCAATGTCAAAGATTCATCAATATCTAGAGGCTTTCATCCAGTCACCTTATAATCATTTTGGCACCCTGGTCATTTGACCAATGGGGTGTCGATATACTCGATCTATTCCCATCTGCTGGCAGATAAAAAAAATTTCTCATAGTGGCAATCGATTACTTCACTAAGTGGATCGAAGCTAAACTATTGATGTAGATAATGGAGCAGAAGACTACCAATTTTCTATGAAAATCTATCATCTATCGATTTGGTCTATCCTGAGTGATCATCTCCGACAATGACCGACAGTTCAACAACATCAAATTCGAAGAGTTCTGTGTGAGGTATCATAATATCCACAAGCTCACTTCAGTCGTGCATCCTCAATCCAACGAAGAAGTTGAGGTGACCAACATGACAATTCTCCAAGGTCTGAAGACTAGAATCGATCAAGCTAAAGATAGCTGGGCTAACGAACTTCACAGTGTCTTATGGTCTTACCAAATAACTCCTCGAATTTCGATCAAAGAGACTCCATTCAAGTTGGCATTTGGGACTGAAGCTATAATTCTAGTTGAAATCGGCTTACCTTCAACTCGGATGGAACACTACAATGAATCAACCAATTTGGATAAAAGATGAGCAGACTTGGATTTACTCGAGGAAATTTAAAAACAAGCTCGACTGAGAATGACCTCCTACCAACAAAGGATAGCTCAGTATTATAACTTTCGAGTCAAACCGAAAATCTTTCGAATAGGAGACTTAGTTCTCAAAAGAGCGAAAATCTCCAAGCCCACTGAACAAGAGAAGCTGTCTCCTAATTGAGAAAGTCCCTACAGAATTTCAACGGTCCTGCAATTGGGGGCCTACAAAATTAAGCATTTGGATGGTACCGAGATCCCTCGAACTTGAAACATCGAGAACCTATAGATGATTATCAATAAGAATGCTTTCATCAATAAAAAGGTCTTCCTTTCTGTAAGTCTTATACCTTATAGTTCAAATTTTTGGAGATCTACAACACAACCACTCCCTCATCGGCTCGTATCTGACAAAGTGCTAGTCGACTCATACCCATCTAACGAAACTAAGAGTGGGTCCGTTTCTAACAATGGGTGGGTCTCTCAACCGTAAGTGCGTCTGCCAAAAGCTGCAGTGCCAGATTGAATATGGGATCTAGGCAAAATCATTGCATTAGTCGGCTAAAGCCTGATTAGCAGAGCCGCATGGTCTGACAATCGCCATCATGCTCGCAACGGTCCAAGAGCTGTGAGCATGTAAGATGCAGTTCATCATACGATCGATAAAAATAAATTATGATAAGTTGGCTCAACACCAATTGCCTGAAGATCCAATGATCCTGAATAAAAGTTTTGTCTAAATTTCTACTCAGCGGAATGATTTACGGTGAAAGATCTACGACTATGACTTTAGTTTGATCGAGTTCGACTACAAAAATTGACTATACGATTTAAAAAATCTTTTCCAGTTCATTAATTCGGCTACGACCTACTCGATTTTGCTGTTTCGTACCGACTACTTTGCTTTGTCATCGATTTCGTTACTTAGCCAATTTTATAGAAAGATTGCTAAGTGAATAAAGGAGGAAAGCATGCATGAAGATCAAGTTGGACAATTCATAAGTTAAAAGAGAAAGATAATTTCATTTCATTTCAAAGAAGTTCAATACAAAATGAGAAAAAAAATATATGACAGAAAATCGAAAAGAAAAGGAGTACAAAAGAAATCTAAGAAGTCGGATCGGGATGGTCCTCCTCAATCTCCACTTTCTCATCGTCCGACTCGTCCGATTTCTTGTCAGCTTGTATGGAGCTCAGATCTATCTTGGGCACGAGACAACGGACCTGCTTCTTGCATTTCGTGAATCCAATCTGGTATGCTCCACACCGGCATCAGCTAGCTTGTCCTCGTACTCCTTTGAATTTCGAAACTCGGCTAGTGCTCGAGAAGCTACTTCTTGAGCCTGAGTTTCTGTCGCTGTCAATTTTTCTTGTAGCTTGGTGGTAGTCTTCTCGACTTCCTTGATGGCATTCTTGATCTCCCTGACAGCCTTCTCAGCCTTCCACACCCTTTTCTTCTCCTCGATGAGGGCGCTCTCGGCCGACTCCATCTCCTTCTGATAGTCAGCCTTCAATTTTTCGAACTCCTCCTTTTCTTTTCTCCATTGGGTTGCCAAATTTATCAATTTGGCCTCCAGCAGAGTTATTTTCTCTCTACTTTTTTTTTTCTCGCTCTTCTACAATTCTTGTCAGCTTGTATGGAGCTCAGATCTATCTTGGGCACGAGACAATGGATCTACTTCTTGCATTTCATAAATCTAAGCTGGTACGCTCCACACCGGCATCAGCTAGCTCATCCTTATACTCCTTTGAATTTTGAAACTCGGCTAGTGCTCAAGAAGCTGCTTCTTACGCCTGAGTTTCTATCGCCATCAATTTTTCTTGTAGCTTGATGGTAGTCTTCTCGGCTTTCTTGGCGGCATTCTCGGTCCTTGACAGTCTTCTCAGCCTTTCACACCCTTTTCTTCTCCTCGATGAGGGCGCTCTCGACCGACTCCATCTCCTTTTGATAGTTAGCCTTCAACTTTTCAAACTCCTTTTCTTTTCTCCACTGGGTTGTCAAATTTATCAATTTGGCCTCCAGCAGAGTTATTTTCTCTCTACTTTTTTTCTCTCGCTCTTCGACAACTCAGAGGAGCTCGTTAAAGACCTGGGCCCGTGCACAAGCGGTCTGGGCCTGATCGTCCAAATCGTGGTTGACCTAAGTGAACTTGATGAACCCCTCTGACAAATCATAATGTCATGGATCATCTGCAAAATAGAAAAGACGGTTAAGTCATCTACTCAGCCAAAAGAAATTCATAAAGAAATCGAATAAGAAAAAGTCGAAGACTTACCATGATCAACGACATGTAAGCGCCCGACTGAATCTTTGAGACAGGACGTGCCTTCTTGACTTTCCAGTCTACGGAAAGCATCACCATCCTCGCCAACTCTCTGATAGGTCAGTGATCTTAAAGTGCCTGATCGGTGGCTTTGAAGCACATCTCGATCGCAATAGTCAGTTCTTCAGAAGGCATATCTGGACCGTAGTCCACAGCGAGATTAGAGAGCATCGGTGCCTTATCTTTGTCGGCACCCTTGTCGATAGCTTCTCGACCCCCTCCAGATCTGGCTTGGATCAGAAGGGCTTGTATTGCTTCAACTAGCCTAGTCGGTGGTTTGACGTCCACTATATCATCGTCGGCCAAGGAAGAAGCTGCAATCGTGATGACTTCAGTGGCAGGTGATGGAGACGAGCGCTTTGATGCTACTCAAGATGGCGACGGTAGTACTCGGGACAGTGATGGCGGCTGTGTACTCTTCAGTACTCAAAAAGGAGACTCTTCTCTCGACTTCTTCGATGGCTGAGAGAGACCATCAGGCTCGGATGCTACCTTGGTCTTCTTTTTTCGGACTTCCTCCTTAAGCGATCCCACTGTAACCCTAATGCCTGTACGAATATGACAAAGAAGAGTCAGTATACGAATAAAGCAAAAGCGACAAAGAGTCTATAGGGAAGAAGACTATTGAGATGACTAGTCAGGCTTATCCCAAAGTCATAAAAGAATTGCTCCTTGAGCAACTCCTGATGCATAGGAACCTGGACTTCAAATAGCTTCTCGTATATCTCTCGATCTTCCTTTAGGACTGTTTTATTTCTGTTCGAGGAGAGATTGGGAGTCATCCAGATCTAGTCGAAGCTCCACAGGTAGTCGGCGGCAATATAAAAAAATTTATCTTTCCACCTGTGGATGGAGGAAGGAAGCTTCTTGAAAAGTTGTTGATGGGGCTGAGGACAGAAGAACCACCATCCTTGCTCCCGAAGATGATTTTTCAATACAAAAATGGTTTGAAACAAAAAAAATCGAGGCTCAACTTGAAGAAGATGGTAAAGGATGACAAAATAAGTAAGAATATGAATAAAATTGAGGGCGAGCTAAGCAAGAATGACCTCATACAAGTTAAAAATATTGATAAAAAGGGATGCAAAGGAAATCGGAGTTCCAATCAAAGAAACTTCTCATAGATGGTAATATAGCCATCAGGAGGATGAACAATCTAGCCTCCTTCGTCGGGCACCATCAATCGATACCTACTAGGGATATGATAATGTCTCCTTAGTCGGTTAACGACTGACTCTATCAACTCGGACCTCTCGACAAGAGGTCCAAAAAGGTTCTCGACAGTTGGTTGTTCATCTGACTCATTCAGATCCGACTGACCCTGCTGAGAAGATGCCTTATCGGGCTCATCCCAAGTAATCTTCTTGATCACCCTCTGGACGGTTGGAGCTCGAGAACTCCGATCATCGATTGGATTCTCATCTTCAGATTCTCTTCCAGTGGAAGCCATGAAAAGGAGAAGAGAAGAAATCCAAAAAAAAGAGAAAAAGATCAAGAAAGGAACTTCTAGAGAAAAAGATCGATGGAGATGATAACGATAACGGAAGACCGACACCGAAGGAGACTGCTCACCAACGGCACACCTAAGCTTTCTCTTGAGAAGGGGGCAGGAAAGACTTAAGGCGGAGCAAAAACAATGAAGTCAAAAATGGGAGGAGATCAACCTTTATTTATAGGTTTCTTCGACGGTCAGGATCAACACCGAGTACCATACCTTACTCGGAGATCTTGACATGTGGCGACAATCTTGACCAACTAAATTGGTGCTGATTTGATGCACCATCATTTGGATCTCATTGAGTCAGCTCAATCCACGCAATCACGGGCTCGACCAATGAGCGGCCAACATGCAGACAACTTGGATATGCATCCTCATTATTATCTTGCCAGTCGATCTTCCGCCATTAATATGGAAGATCATCTCAAGCTCTGCAGCATTTATTGCCGCATGATCTGCGATGGGATGGCACTGTCACACGTTCTACAAAAAGAGAAGGCGATGGTCTAACCCACAAAGCGACAAGACAATCGAGTGGCAGTCGGCAAAGGAAACTCGGATAAGCTCAAAGTCGAACTCTCTTCGTTCGACTAACCACACGATCGGACTCGAGAGTTGGAGGGTAGGTGTTGGGGTAAATCCCTATCGCTTAGCTGACTACCAAACCTTCTCATCCCTGAGCCGACTAGAGAAGCTATACCGACTAAGTTACTGCCGCTCAATCTGACTCGGATTGACGAGTCCCGATTAAGGGCAGCATATTCCCAATCGGCACAAAGCCGACTAAGATTTACATGCCACCTACGGCCCACTATGCCAAACATTGCTCAGCCCACTATTCGACATATGGCCGACTGCATCAATTGATGGTAGGGTACCACCCTTCGACGGTCTCATCTTGCTGACTCCGACTACACTGGCCTCTGCCGACTAGCTGAGCACTGAACATGGCCATCATGCAATTCTGACAGGCCACATCAAGATCATGTCATTTAGACATCATGCTCTAGCCAGCAAGCTGTGCATCATGATGGGATACTATGAATTCATTAAATGCACCCACAAGGTCATTTATTATACCCTTCGCCCAATAGCATCTGCCACCATAAGCACGTCGAGTAGAAGGCACATCCGCTGTCAGCATTTAAAGACGTCCATGCGGCACCATACAGTACTATACGATATGACATGATTGACATGATCATTTATCCTCTCACCATATATTTTGCTTTCTTTATAAATAGAGGTAAACGGGGACCCCTCTAGGTAGGCATACTATTCGCAACTCAGAGATTCTGTCGCTCTTTCCTCTTAAGCCACCTCACTGATTTGAGCGTTGGAGGATCTCCACCAGAGCCACCTCTGGTGGGACTGCCTTTGCAGATCCATTTTCTCTGGCACCGAGCAGAGCCCAGCATTGTCCTTCTCTGATCAATCTCATCGTCCTCAGTCTCGATCTTGATTGTGTACACTTTCTCTGATGACGGCACATCATCTTTCGGTATTTTCGCCGCCTACCAATAGATACGGTTCCTATTCAGCTCCAGACCGACTACCGACTATCCATCGGAGAAAGGCTACAATAGTAACAATAGAGATAGAGCATAAGTCACCTTGATTTTTATCATATGTGATGCGCCACATAAGTGATGTAAAAATATTTTTATTTTCTTGCACGGTGGGCCTCCATCCACTGATGAGCTCATTGAGGCCATCCTTGCTTTCCTAAATTATTTTATTTTAAGGAAAAGATCCAAAGCTATTTGGTTAATCCTAAATAATTGGCATGTTTTAGTCACTAGCTTTTTCTAAGATCCCTAATTATGTGGGCAATCCATTGAGCTATTTAGATTTTATTTGAATATTCTTATAAAATTGGACTAAAAAAAGGATAAAAATTGGATCTGTTACTCCATCTAGAATTTGTTCAAATCCAACTTAGATCTTAGTATTTGTAATAGTGAAAAAAAAAAAAAGCCATGGGAATAGGTTAGATTGAGCTTGATTGATATAAGATTGTGATCAAATAGATGATTTAATTCATAAATTTTACGGAATTTTCAGTCCAACCCGATCACAATAGCTAAAAAAACTGAGATATAAAAATAAAATAAAAAAAATAAAGAAGAAGAAAAGAAAAAGAAAAAGGAGAAGACGGAATCTGCATTCAACGTTACACGCGGGCTGTTCGCACCGCCGGTCGCCCCCACGCCTTTCCCGCCGCTCCAAAACCCAAATAAAAAAAATAATAAGAAAATAAAAATATCTTTCCTTTTAATTTTTCGACATCCCTTAGAGATCCCTTCTTGGAAGGTCGGAAAGAGGGCAAGAACGATCGCAGTCGCTGGAAACAGAAAGCCAGCCCCCCTCCTCTCCCTCGAGCTCTCTCTGCCTTCCTTTCCCTAATTCTGGGAGGCGCCTTCAGGCCGTCCTACGACCGCATTTGGAATCAGAGGTCAGTATTTCTATCCTAATTGCCGTCAAAATTACATTTTGTTCTTTTAATTTTTTTTCGAATGCAGTTGTTTTCCGATTCTTGGGTTGTTACATCTCATCTCATCTCTATAGGTAGGTCGCATCTTGATTACTTAGATTGGTTGTCGGGTGATTTTTTTCTGGATCTCTTTCGACATTGGCCTTTTTCGCTTCCCCTGGTTTTGTTAAGAAAATCAAAATTTGGTATGAAATCCGTTTGGTGCCCCTTAAATCTTCTCCCAAGTCTGGATTTTGCTGACATCTCAGTTCTCGAAAATCTATCTTTCCATTAAATAAATGGGGTTGCAGTAGGTATACCAGGTTGTTCTTCGTTTTGTTATTTTTATTGTAAATTCTGCCCTTTTTTACGAATAAATTCCGCTGTTAATTTTAATTCTTTTGCATCTTGATTTTTTTTTTTTTTTTAAAATGGAATTGAATATCAGTATCTTATGTCTTGTTCTCATGGATTTGAAGGAGAAAGACAGAAATCGAGGCTTATCCCAAAAGTAAAAGAAAAAAAATGTCAATAAAAGCATGAATTACTTATGAAAAGGTGACGGATTTTCCATTTTTCTTTTTTTTTTTGAAAAAAAAAAACATATCAATTGTAGTTACTGTTCTAAACTACTGATCATCTGATCATTTTTTTTCCTTTCTGCAGGCTCTGTGCTCTCTCATATCCTCCAAATTTTCTTCCATCATTTGCCAAGTGATATCCATCCCTTTTGATCGCTTTCCTCACAAAACCTCATCCTAATATCCGGATCACTGCTCATATAATCTACAGACAGACATGGGTGAAGCCGCCGCAGAACCAAGAGACGACACGCCATTGCTCCAAAAATCCTCGTACAAGCTCCCTGACTTCACGAAATCTATCAAACTCAAGTATGTCAAGCTTGGTTACCACTATGTCATCACCCATGGCATGTACCTGTTCCTATTGCCCTTCCTCGTCCTCATCGCTGCCCACATGTCTACATTCTCTGTCCAAGACCTTCATGTCCTCTGGAAGCACCTCCGCTTCAACCTCATCTCCGTGATTGTTTGTTCCACGCTCCTTGTCTTCCTCACCACCCTCTACTTCCTCACTCGGCCACGATCAGTGTACCTTGTTGACTTCTCCTGCTACAAGCCTGAGGAAGCCCGGAAATGCACCCGGGAAACCTTCTTGCAACAGTCCCAGTCTCTGGGCACCTTCACCGAAGAGAGCATAGAATTCCAACATAGGATCCTCGAAAGGTCGGGCCTTGGTGACTCCACATACCTTCCTGATGCTCTCCTCAGCATTCCTCCCAATCCTTCAATGGCAGCGGCCAGAAAGGAAGCCGAGAGTGTGATGTTTGGAGCCCTCGATGAGCTCTTTGCTAAGACTAATGTGAAGCCCAAGGACATAGGGATTCTGATAGTGAATTGTAGCTTGTTCAATCCTACCCCATCTCTTTCTGCCATGGCTGTGAACCATTACAAGCTTCGGGGCAACATCGTTAGCTTTAATCTTGGTGGAATGGGTTGCAGTGCGGGTCTACTCTCTATAGCTCTTGCAAAAGATCTTCTTCAAGTTCACCCCAATACCTATGCTGTCGTTATCAGCATGGAGAACATCACTTTGAATTGGTACTTTGGCAATAACCGGTCCATGCTCGTTTCCAATTGCTTGTTTCGAGTGGGCGGGGCTGCAATCCTTCTATCAAACAAGAGATCTGATCGCTGGCGCTCCAAATATCAGCTGATCCATACTGTTCGAACCCATAAAGGTGCAGATGACAAGTGCTTCAGCTGCGTCACCCAACAGGAGGATACCGACGGTAAAATCGGTGTTCTTCTATCAAAAGATCTGATGGGGGTTGCTGGCGATGCTCTGAAGACTAACATTACTATACTGGGTCCTCTCGTACTGCCAATGTCAGAACAGTTGCTGTTCTTTGCTACATTAGTAGGGAGGAAGCTTTTCAAGATGAAGATTAAGCCATACATCCCTGACTTTAAGCTGGCCTTTGAGCATTTTTGCATCCATGCTGGTGGAAGAGCTGTTTTGGATGAGTTGGAGAAAAACCTGCAGCTGTCCGAGTGGCATATGGAGCCATCGAGAATGACGCTCTACCGATTTGGTAACACGTCGAGCAGTTCTCTTTGGTATGAA
Organism: Elaeis guineensis; assembly: GCF_000442705.2. NCBI lineage: Eukaryota > Viridiplantae > Streptophyta > Magnoliopsida > Arecales > Arecaceae > Elaeis > Elaeis guineensis. The sequence continues at coordinate 127,213,636 of NC_025994.2, forward strand.
TTGGCTTATGCAGAGGCTAAAGGAAGGATTAAGAAAAGGGATAGGATATGGCAAATTGCATTTGGATCTGGATTCAAGTGTAACAGTGCAGTCTGGAAGGCTCTGAGGACAGTAAATCCTGCAAAGGAGAAGAACCCCTGGATTGATGAGATCGACAAGTTCCCAGTGGTGGTTCCTAGAGTGTCTGCACTTTGAACTCTGTTCGATCGAACTAACCGTCTCCTGATATTATTGCAGAATCTTTCTTTTCGGCAGATGAATTGTTCACAATTCCGTGAAGGTATTGTAGTTAATTAGGCAGGTAAGGATCATCTGTTTTATTTTTAAGCTGTTGGATGAATGATTAGTTGATTTCTAACATCGAGGGGGCATGAGATTGCTTTCGTTTTGGTGGACGAGGTGTTATGTAGATCAGTGTGTTAGGAGAACTATCTGGTTGATCTCCAGAGTGATCAGACACTTGGAAAAAAGGTCATGGATGACTGAGATGACTGCTTTGTTCTATTGTATTTTCCTTGATGCCAAGTAGGCTTGTTTTAAGGAATTGGATGCTGATTTTAATCAACTTTACCTGTATTACCGATTTTATTTTCTGAAATTCCCACCAGCAACTTTTACACTGGAGACAGTTCTGAAATCTGTAGGGCCAAGCTATCTTGTTTATATTGGATAAGTGGCTATTCATAGCTATTAATGCTTCAACGCTAGTACTTCATAAGAGAAAAAGGGTCTATTTGTGTGGAGAAGAAATAATGTTATAGAGTGGAGGTGGGAGTCAAGGCTGGCACTGGGAGGATGACAGGGACCTGCCACAGAAGAAAACAAGTGATAGTGAGCTCCCATAGGGGCATGGATGAGATGATGTCCAAAAAAAAGAAAGAGAAGGAAAAAGTTTTCAATCAAATATCGGGAAAACTTGAGATACCTAGAATTATCTCGTCTAGATCAATAATGATCTCTTGTAGGAATCATTGTGTTCACTTTGTAGTGCGATTAGAAGTATCGTCTATAATGTAATTATACAAGGAATAAACTGTGGTTATGTTGATATGAGAATCATCTTAATCGTCCTGCTTGAATACCCGAGGACTCCACATAGGTAAACCTTTAAGTTTGATCCATGCTACCTTCAATATCTCATGGGGCATCCTTATTTTGATTAATTGCACATTTGCAAGCTACTGAAATTGATAATAAGAAAAAAAATGACCTATCTCTTTTTATTAACAATTCCAAAATGGATCTGCATAAGGTTTTATGGGTACATATTGCTTGCATAAATAAAGAGATCCTGTTCCTTTAATAGCAGACTGTGACATGAGCTCACCTATAGAAGCCATGTTTGTTAAGCTTGCCTGCTGTTACTGCACCACAGAATTACTATGCTAATACAATTAATATCAGATAATGGAGTCAGCAACGAAAACTTTTAAACTTACAAAAGATAATAATTAACATCTGAAACTTCTGTCTTCGTTCATGATTACACTAAAGGGGTATTTGGTTGGAATAATTAAGGTCTGAAATAGGAATCGGAATGGATAACTCTCATTTCAAATATTTAGTTGGGGAGAATCTCATTTCGATTCCCATTTCAGAGAGAAATAGAACTGATTCATTACATTCCTTTCTATAGCCGAATCCAATCTCACCTTGAGGAGTCAAAATCTCATTTTATTGGAATGAGATTAAAAAAAAAAATTCATCAAGCGTGGGACGTGGGGTACGAGTATCATGGCCAGGAGAGGGAATGGAAGAGGAAAAGCTTTGGGAGGAAGTTAGAGGGGACATTGATGGTGACGGTAGAGGGGCAACAGTGGACGAAGCGACAGAGTTGAGAGATGGAGAGGCCGACGTAGCGATAGAAAAAGTCAAGGACGGCATAGGGCTTCACCGGGAAGGTGAGTGGGAAGGTGGGATCGAAAGCGGAGAGGAGGCGCCGGCATCGGATGCAAGAGAAGAGGGCAGAAGAGCAGTGGACCATCAGGAGGTTTGGAGGGATGGTAGTGGCTCGGAGGAGGCACGGGCCGCCGGGGGAAGGGGGTGGCGTGGGAGAGCCGTAGACCACCAAGGGTTTGGGGGGTAGGTCGAAGAAGATGCCGATCCCATAGAGATAGGGGTGGGGGAGGGGGTGGCGTGAAGAAGCGGAGAAGGCACGGGGGGCTGAGGTGGGTGCGATAGTGGTGGCTCGAAGGATTGGCGGGCCACGGATGGAGGTGGGGGTTGGGGAAGGGGGGTGTAGAAAAGCGGAGGAGGCACGAGGAGGGTCAGGATGTGGTGCGGAGGAGACGCAGGGGGCCGAGGGGAAGGGATAGGGGGCAGAACAAAGAAGCCGCGGTTCGCACCGACAGAGGTGGGGGGTTGGATGCGGTGATGCCATGGGAAGAGGGAGGAAGACGGAAAAGAAAAGAAATAAATAAATCCCTCCATCTCTTTTATCTTATAAAAATAAAAATAAAAATAATAATAATATTATTATTATTAAATAAAATATTATTTTTTAAAAAATAATATTTTTGATTTCGATTCCTTTAAATGAACTAAACAGCAACAATTGGAATCATCTATTCCGATTCTGATTCTGGATACGAACCAAACACTTTAGGAGATTAGGCCATTCCGATTTTGATTCCAATCCATTCTAATTTTGATGCTCATTCTAATTTAGATCGTGAACCAAACACCCTTTAATTGTATTGGAGAGTTGGAAAAGTAGAAAAGTTAAATGAATAGGGTCGAGAGACAATATCGAAGAAACTAAACTAATACTTGGAGGATTTGTTGACGAGTGCCTGTGGACACGAGGATCACAGCTTCTCCAGCTATTTGTTGATGAGTGACTGTGGACACAAGGATCACAGCTTCTCCGGCTATGTTTCCTTTTATTAGTATATTGAGCTTTTCATCCCCTAAAACAGCAAATTGTAGATGTCTTGGAGTAATATGCTTTGCCTTTAGATCCTCGCTTGCATTTCTTGCTAGTTCCATTACCATTGCAGTCAGGTATTCTAAAATTGCAGCAAAATAGACAGCCGATGTTGCTCATCCAATTTCTTGCAAACTTGGGACTTCAGAAGATGATGGCTACGTTCCACTAGAAACTGCATGAAAGTAAGCAAACCATCATATCACAACAAAGCACGTGTATATCTATAAAAGTTGGTTGGCTACGTTTGTATAGAATTGTTTTCTCACATCTGACTTGATTTGGGATAAATATATTAGAAGACGGGAACTTTGGATGCATGGGCAACATCATCTTGGGATAAGTGAACTATAAGTCTATTTAATCACAGAAAGAGGATTGCCTTTGAGCATATGACCATGATAATGATAAAATATTGGAGGCAATACAAGTACTTCTTTAGGCTGCATGGGGAGTGGATTATGGAAAAATATGTAACTGGCTCTGTAAATATGCATTCGCGTATGTTTGGCTTCGTATCTAAATTGTTAGAATAATTAACCTTGGTACATTGGTTGGATTGTAAGAAAAAACAGTAGTCTTCGCCCTTCAAAATTGTATGTTAACAAATTGGGAAATGCACCGAGCAGCACAAAAAGCAAGGTAGAGGTGAATGCACAGGAATATGTATATATATATATATATATATATATATATATATATATATATATATATATATATATATATATATATATATATCATACGTCATCAAATTTTTTTTTTTTTTAAAGAATACAGCTATTATTCACTACTCTTTAGATTTGCATCTGAGGCTGCACCACATGGAGAGGGGGTTGCCAACCAGCTGAGCTACCAGTGGTGGTGCACCAAGAGGGATCTCGTGGACCTCTGGAGGAAGACGATCGAGGGAGAGCAGAAGAAATTGGTCGGGCATTTCGCTATTTCATATCATTTTTCAAGCGCAATTTCGTCTTCTTTCTAAGGGAGAGGGGAATGATTCCATGCCAGAGTTTTCCTTTATTTTACTCGAAGGGGCAATTGCAGACTTCTCCTCCTACCGGCAACTTGGGTGTGGAAGGAAGTTGCTACCCCACGAGTTCAAGTATTTTGGTGGAAAATTATTTGGGGAAGACTTTCTTGTAAGGATCGATCGGTGTACAGACGCCTTCCACCAATCCGAAACTGCTGCTGTTACTTTGTCCTCAAGCCACTGAAGATATTCAACATATTTTGGTTTAACACAAATTGAGGAAGATGACCTAAGCAGAACTAAATAGTACATTTCCAGCAATTCTTTAATGGATCAAAGGACAAGAGAAGATCAAAGCACAATGATAAGCCATGTCGGCTGGGTTCTATGGTTGAAGAGGAATGAATGGCTATAAAGTCAGCAGAGCAATCCCAAGTAAATATCCAATTTAATTCACAGACTTACTGCTCAAGTTTTAGATGCCAGAAAAAAAAATGGGTTCAATGACATAATGAGACCATGGTACTGAGGTATCTGCAACTCTGTAAGCTTACTTTCATCAACCTAAATTATTATTTCTTGGACACCTACTCCCTGTGGTATCCTTAAGATGAATTTTGATACGTAATGGAAGGATGGTGAGACTGGTGCATGATTCATTATCTGTGATACTTATGGTAATATTCTCACTGCAACGAGCCTGTTAAAGGCTTTTACAGTACCAGAAGCTGAATTTAGAACGGCCAAGGAAGGCTCGACTTCAGCAGTCTCAAAACCAAGTTGTTCTAAAATATGACCAGAAGGCGACTCATCTACAATAATCAGCCGGATTAGCAACCTTCAGAACATTGTTCCTACATATTCAAGAAATCCCCTTCTCATAGATATCATGCATTTCAAGCGGTATCTTTCTATGTATTTAGAGATGCAAATCAACAGATATGCATGGTTTCCTATTTTTATGCTCTTAGTCCGTCCAGGGGAATTCCCCACCTGCATTTTTTGTTTTTTTATTAAAAAAGCAGCTACCAGATATGTTTCTGGCATTGTAAACCTGAGAAGAAGAAAAGATCATTCCCCTTTTTTTGAAAAAAGTATATGATACTGACAACAGTTTGAGAACTCAATCGACCGATCCATTTTATTGGGTGGGGACGCAACGCTGTTTCACGCCAGTGGATGCAACACTCCCAGATGGAATGGGGCAAATCCAAGGTGCAGCGAGTCATCAATGACCCATCAGGGAGTTGACCGAGCGTCGGCAAGAGTTAATACGAAGCGCCCCTGGCATAGGTGATAGGGCCTTCCAAGCGGATCCCACCGTATCCCGTAATACAGGACCATGGACGCTTGGATTTTGCTACAGTATTTTTTTATAATATTTTATTAAATTAATTATAAAAAAAATTTATATTTTTTGAAAATTTTTAATTTTAGCACAACTTTTGAATTTTTACAATCAAGTGTGTATACTATCTAATTTGTTGCAATATTGACCTGCCGTTAGTCGGTATCGAAGTTTACCGTTAATATGCCGATGTAGAAATGAGGTGTCAACCTGCTAGGATGACGTATAATTTTGTTAGGATGACGTGTCATCCACATTCCTAAACACCAACTAATAATGAGAGATAGATTCAACATAGATAAAAAGATGGAGATAGATAGAGATAGTTTGAGGATTAGGGTTGAAGAGGGTGAGGGTAGATGCAAGCGTTCCACTGATTCTCTTCTCCATCAGTGATTCCTTTCCCTTCTCTCGATTGGATTATGGTGTGGAACTAAAAATTGCAGGTTCGAGAGCTATAGAAGCTTTGATACGATGGAAGAGCGTTGGATTTAGGGTGTCATTTCTTTGATGATTGGTGAGAGGTCGAGCTTAGGGTTCTTGAAAAACTTTTAATGGATGATTTTGGAAGCTTGGATGTGGTCGAGGGAGCAAGTATCTCAGTGAGTTCAATGGTGTCTAGAGATGAAGTACAATGCCATCATTAACTAAAAGCTACGTTGTATACTTCGTGGAGTAAAAAAAATCCTAGAAGGAGGTTCCTGTGGTGTCGATCTTGGAAGATATTCCTATTTCCAAATGATTAGCTGAAATTTGAGGTAATATTTGTTGATTAAACTATTCTTTTTGCAGGATAATAATTATGATTTTTTTCAGTGGGTTGACCTTGAAATCTATGATCATGGGAAGGAGGTGGCTGCCATATTGAGTAACCAGAGGGAGGGGCTTAAAGAGAAATTTTGACTGGTTCAAGAGGAGATGAAAGAAATTGCTGGAGAAAAGATGAAAATGCTGGAAGAGAAGGCTATCAAATTGAAGATTATAAAGATAAAAATGGAGAATAAGCTTGAAAAAATGAAAGTTGAGTATGCAAAGCTGTAGGAGGAAAACAAATACTTAAGGCTCGAGATTTCAAGATAGAAATGAAGAAAAAAAATATACATTAGGGCCCTAGTATTCTCATGGATAACAATGCTACTGTTGTACTAGTTGTTGCCTCAGTTTGTAACTTTTTTTGTAAGGCAGTTGTTATCTTAGTTTTGATCCTTATCTGTATTGATGTTTCATGTGGGACAAGGATGAATTGTGTTATGTTAACTTAATATCTATATATCCCAGTGTCATATTTTAGATTATTTTAGATTATTTTACTAATTTGTATTGTCATGTGTTTTAGATTGTTTTAACTGTTTCAGATCGTTTTAATTTGAAAAGCAATTGTCCAAAACAATACAAACTTACATATTCCAAAAAAATAAATTTGATTACAAAATGTCGACAGATTGATACTACTACTCTTGATGACAGATTGATACCGGTACTTTAAATCATGAAACAAGCCGAAACAACCTGAAGCAATTTTTTTGAACATCTTGATATTGGCACTTCAATTTCTCTTGATGACAGCAGAAGTAGTCCATAAGTTTGTAACAACATGAGATCATGAACATCAAAATTATCAATCCAAACAAATTTGCAATAATTAAAACAGAACAAAACAAAGTAAGATATTTTATTTCAAGTCAAGTCGAACAACATTCTCTGTTTAAAAAATAACTATCCAAAATAAAAACTAATTTCAACAGTTGTGTATGACATTCCAACCACAAAAAATAAAATAAAGTTAATTTACATAATGTCCAGAGCAACTGAAACAGTCTACACTGATAAGCACTCTATTTACCCTCCCTTTCTCCTTGGCTTGGCTGAGTTTGAATTAATGAAGAGCTTTGACTACCCTCAAAGCTCTCTGTGATTGAAGCACCTCCAACTATAGGTCTAGAACCTTCAGAACCTCAAAGAGTTTGAATGGTGGTACTTTCAGACATCTTTAAATTACAAACATTTACAATGATTAGGATTAATGTTGATATATAGACTCAGTACATAGTAATGATGAATGACATTATCCTAAGATAATTTAATCCAATTTCGAGAGATTGATAGACACCATAACCTTGCATGACCTGTGATAATGAAAAAATCAATTTTTAGCATTACAGTGCATAGAATTCAAATTAAAAAGAAGCAACATTTGTGCTGGACTAAACTGTAAACAATATTACCCTTCGTTTATCAGTTGCAATTGGATTTTGCCCTCCTTTCCTTTGCAAGACTCTTGGCCTCTTTGCATGCATTGGTGTTTGAGAAGTGGCTCCTGCATCTTGATTCTTTCGTGGTCTCCCTCTTCTTTTAATCTGCAAGAAGTTGGTACAGTCATTGTGAGTAATATAGGATTATAAGGCATTCTATATATGTGCAGATTTTATACATACCGGGAGCTTTAAAGGTCTAGATCCTTCAGATTGATTCTTGTGCTTGCATATTCTCTTATTATGGCCATATTGGCTGTAAGCCTTGCATTGCATTTTCAGTCCAATCCTAGCTAGCTTATTGCTACTATTGGTAGTTTCATCCTTGTCCTTCCTTCTGTTCTTCTTAGGCCTCCCAGGCATCTTCTTGATGGGAGAGGGCAAGATAGTCTCGATATTCTCTCAGGACCACATTCACTGGCCAGTCAATGGCTGCAGTGCATATTAGTAAGCCATCAAGTATGCTTTCTTTTTGTAATAGTCATCAATATAAAAATCTATATCTTCTTTTATCCAATTGATGCATGAGATTGCATTGATGCAAGGTATGCCACTTACATCCCACTGTCTGCATGTGCAAGACTTCTCATTGAGATCCATAATATATCTATCATCTACAATTTTAACTTCAAATTTTAACTCTCCATTAGGCCTTGGAGTCTAGACCCTGGATCCCACTTTAGCTTCTTCCAACTTCTTTCTTATTCTTAGACATATGTTGTCATCTGAGTTTACCATCATCTATTTCTTAGCAAACATCCTCTCCATCAATGCAACCCTTATGTCTTCCAACATATCTATTATATATTTATGCCTTGCTTGAACAATGTAAACATCCTCACCCATCTGTTTCTTAACCACCTCCTTCCCACGATCATAGATTTCAGGGTCAACCCACTGAAAAAACCACAATCATTATCCTATAAAAAAAACAATTCAATCAACAAATATTACCTCAAATTTTAGCTAATCATTTGGAAATAGAAATACCTTCCAAAATCGGCACCGCAAGAACCTCCATCCTGGATTTCTTTTACTCCACGAAGTGTACAACATAGCTTTTAGTTAACGATGGCATTGCACTTCATCTCCGGATACTATTGAACTCGCTGAGATAGCGGCTCCCTCGACCACATCCAAGCTTCCAAAATCATCTATTGAAAGTCTTCCAAAAAGTCTAAGCTCAGCCTCTCACCAATCACCAAAGAAATGACACCCTAAATCTAGCGCTCTTCCATCGTATCGAAGCTTCTACAGCCCTTGAACCTACAAATTTTCAGTTCCACACCATGATCCAGTTGGGAGAAGGGAAAGTAATCACTGATGGAGAAGAAAATCACTAAAACGCTTGCATCTACCCTCGCCCTCTTCAACCCTAATCCTCAAACCATCTCTCTCTGTCTTCATCTCTCTATCTCCTTTTATATTGAATCTATCTCCCATTATCAGCCGGCATTTAGGAATGTGGATGACACGTCATCCTATCAAGATTACACATCATCCTAGCAGGTTGACATCTCATTTCCACATCTGTATTCTAACGGCAAACTTCGACACCGGCTAATGGCAGATCAATATTGCAACAAATTAAATAGTACACATACTTGATTGCAAAAATTAAAAGTTTATGCTAAAATTGAAAATCTCTAAAAAGTATAAGATTTTTTTTTGTAATTAATCTTATTTTATTATAAAAAATATTTTAAGTATTTATCTCCTTTCCACCCGTGCCACCCCTGCGCCGTGCCTCCCCCCACCCTCCCTGATGGTCTCCCCCCTCCCCCCCGGTGCTTGTGCCACCCCCCACCCCCCACAGCACCCTCGCATCGCCCCAATAGTCAACCCCCTCGTCTGCACTTGTGCCACCCCCCCCCCCGACCGATCTTCCCTCCTATCACTGGCACTTGTGCCGCCCCCTTTCCATCTTCTCCACTGCAGCACACCGCCACCTCCTCCCCCTCTCTTCCCGCAGTCTCCCCAACTCTTTTTTCTTCTTCTTCGCTGCAACCCCGCCTCTCTCTTTTTTCTTCTTCTCCACCACCCACCTATAGATCCTCCGCCCACCGATGCTCCTCCACTCGTGCAGCTCTGCCACCACACCCCTCTTCCCCGCCCACGGCGCCCCCATCACCCCCCAGCAGTTCCTCCGCTTATCGGTGCTCCATCCTCCTCTCCTCCCTACCCCCCCGATAGCCTGTGGGTTCTCCATGCAACCCCCCCACTCCCCCACCCACCCTCCTCTTCCGCACCGCCTCCACCTTCGATGGCGCCTACAACTTTCTACACTACCACCCTCCACCGCCTATGACTTCTCCATGCTATACTTCCCACCGCCATCTCCTCTCTCTCTTCCTCCACCTTCAGCGGCACAGATAAGATGTTTTGAAAAAAAAAAAAATCTAACCTTTGAAATATTTACTATACTAACTGACATGAACCTCTCATCTAATTGAAATCTGAATAATTCATATTTAATTCGACGATCAAAAATATATAAAAAAATAAAAAAAATTAAAATATTTTCCGAAGCACCGTAGCAAAATCCATTGACACTTGTGCTCAAACCCAATGGACAGAGGAGCTCATTATGCGGTGCATCATAACAAGGGCATAACCGGGACCACAAAAATTTGATGTACATTCCTAACCAGCTGGCCGACCACCACAGCATCAGATCAGCTCGTGAAGAATGACCCATCAACTGGTGCACCAGTTAGCTGATGGGCCTCGTTCAAGTTTTCTACCAAGTTTTCAAAAATTGCCACCACTGACACCAGGAGCATGCAGAATGAACACAGTCGTCTATTTTGCTCCCATATCGCACTACAGACACATTCCATCGCTGCATTTCTAATTCATAGCACTTCAGGTGGTCACCAGGCTCCCCTGTTTGGCATCTTCGTGTTAGATTCCGTATAAATGCTGGCATGAGCCATAAGGTAATGGAAACAACATGCATGGGAGCAAGTTCTCAACTTGATACATCAACCTCTTATACATGTTTGTCAGATCTACGGTCCACAGATGTGATGAGACGCTAGCATACAATGTACATAAAACCTGCACACATCCATTACGCCTTCAAGAGACAAAATATGACATGTTCATATTCATACATATATATCCTCAAGGAGGATTCCACTACAAGTCCTCATGATGAAGGAAAGGGAAAGAGAAACCACACACCGCACTCACGGTTACCCAGGTGATTACAACTTCAAAAAGGTGCTGTGATACTCCTGACTTGATCCACACAATTACCTCTAAAGAAGCTTGAGCAATCTCAGGCGCTCTTCATGTTCAGGATCCAGCTTCGGAGGTGTGTAACACCCCCGGAGGTCTTCTATCACATATTCCTGCATTTAATGGCCCATAAACTGAAATAAACAGAGTAGACGAGAAAAATAACCCCAAGAGGAAATAAGTGCATCATATATGGTTTGCTTGCCTTCGTAAGTTCCCTCTTGGTAAGGATGTGATAATGTCTCTGCCAGATTCTCTGGATGGTAATGGCCGCTGCGAGGAAGCTATAGGCAATGCCTAGGATGACAAACACAATGACAAAGACGACTACCAGAGCAAAGCAAGCCTCCATTGAAGCTGGGAAGCAGTCCAGGATGCCCCAACCATAGCAACAGTCGCGGCATCCTGCCATGAAGGGATCGCTGCTATTGAAGGATGAGCAATGCAGTATCAGCCCGAAAAATCCCAGCAGCACGAAGAATACCAAGACACCTGAAACAATTGCCAGAATGACATGAAAACTATCATCAAGTAAGAACTCTACTGATTTGTCATAAATGCTTCCTGCTTTCTGCTATTTATGTTATCAGCATGGTCGGATTGAGTTTGACACAATAAGTAATGAGCATATTAGGGACTCCAACACTCCAAAGCACACCAAAATCATACTAATATGAATTTGATACTGCAGCTTTGACGTACAAAATTTGCAAAAACCCAACAGCTTCTGTTTACATAGCAGGCTCAACAACCATACATGATATGAGCCAACAAATTTTTAGGTTCCAATTAACAGCTCCATGTAAAGAACAATTTGCTGATCAACCAAAACTGTGTTTAATATCTCTTGTTAAGGCCTAGAGTTTCCAAACTGCAGCCTAATAGGTCAACTTAATCTGAACTACAGATGCTGTATACCTATGCAGTAATAGAAGGGTATTGGATGCTTTGATAGTATGCGGTCCCAACCAACATTGAAGGAATTTCTGAAGCTCCCATTTCTGTCCAAGAGATATGCAAATCCACCAATGGTAGCAACGACCTGCAAACAGAACAGGAAATGAGAAATATGGTTACTGCAGTCATAATATTGACACCCAAAACTTATTCATGAGGAAAAGCTAAACGACACTAATCCTCCTATGGGGACACAATATTCACAAGCACCTTAGTTGAAGAGGGAAACAAAATCGAAATTTCATGCATTTCTGATACATAGAGAACCATCTTTAAAAGCTTGCTACAGACACTGGTCAGAAATGCATCAAAAAAAAAAAAAAAAATCTGAGAATGCCAAAGATCACTTGCAGAGCAATTAGAAGGACTCAAGCATCTGCTGCCTAATTTTTGTCTATCATGACCGCCTCTCTCAAAATTCAGTTATGCAGGGAATTTTATCCCTGGGATAGTTTGCGTGGGCATCCAAACAGGCCCTAAACAATCAGTTAATGCAATTATATTTCATACTTTATTTCTCTTGATGGATATCACATGACAAATTGCCCATTAAAAATATTATTTAAAGGTTATAAAGATGAACTAAATCATGAACATCTTTGACAGACCCATCAAGCATGGTCAGCATTAGTTAACCATATCCAGCAAACTAAATCTTATGCATGTATCTTGAAACTGAAACAACCATCTAGAGAAGTGCTAAAAGTGGGTGATGAAAGGCCTTCACTTACGCTTTGCACAGCAAGAAATACAAGAAATACATCCCTGGCTACAAAGATGCGAAATTTTATTTTACGCCAAGAGTAATCCTTGAACAGTTCTACTCGAAGATGGAATTGTGCCTTGCATGTTGTGCAATGAGAGAAGGCAAACCCTTCCTGCAAACAAGCACTAAATGGATGAATCATCAGCGGAACTAGTATTATCAGGCAAAAATTAACAACTTGCATTTAATCACTCTACAAGAGATAACAGAGAAGAAGCATAAGCATCATGATCGTGAATGCATTATGACTTAGCCAAATGTAAACAGAACTTGGGTAAATTTGAGTTCATCAATATTTTTACACTAGATGCTTTTGTTGATTTATGTAGTATAAGAATAGATCCATATACACTGGTTGGCAGACATCACCAAACTAAGGAGAGATAAAAAAATGCATGGACAAATTGCTGACTTATGCACGTAAGCTCAAACAAAGTTTGGCTAAATTCTTATATATGGCATGCCAGAACATCTTGGGAATTGCAATTTAATTTGAGAATAAGGTGCCCGTATATCTGATGGATCTATTTGGATGTCAGTTCGTATGCTGTAACAACAGCAACAACATATGTATATGTGTATGTGTATGTAAATGTATATGTACATGTATATATACACTCAAATCATCTTGTCGTTGCATTGATGCCTCTCTCGTTAGAGTTTTAGCTAATAGAGTTAATAAATAACCATTTTGAGTATTGTTTGACACTCTATTTTATGTTAATACCCCTGAAAAAATTAACATTGAACTTGTATTGAAAAAGGCTATATTTTTATATAAATTTTTCAAAGGTATCAATGAAAAAGAGTAATAAAGTTGTTCAAACAATTAAATGGCTATTTATTAACACCATCAGCCAAAAATCCAATGAAAGGGGCATCCACACACAAAGAAAGATGCTTTGAGAGGTATATACGCAAAAAACCTTAATAATAATAAGTGATATAGCTGCACATATATGTATAGGCATTAGTAAAATGGGTATGTGCATGTCCAAGAAAATATAGAACCTACATGCTCAAGGCAATGATTATATATACGGAAATTGGTTAATTGAGGGAAAGAACATGAGGATGACTGGTTTGTGGGAAGGCAACCATCTCTAAACTCAGGTTAAATCAATGAAGCATTTATCAATTAAGATGGTCAATTTCAGAAACGTATGATATAAAATAGAGACAAATGAGAATGAAAACCATTTAAGAACAAGTTTTATCAAGAATGGAAATTATCCAAGGATTGAGCAAAGATGATATCAAAGGTAGAGAGGGGAGGGGAGGGGAAGTAGGGGGAAGGGGGAGATGGGCAGACAGATCATGCCATGAATGGAAACTGTCTAATAGTCACGTTTGATCAGGAATTGGAACATCTTTGCATACCATGATGTCAAACAAAATTACATGATATTTTTTCCCTTTTTTTTGTTGGAGGGGGAGCATTGGGGGGGGCCATCAACTAATGTATAGATTTTTTTTTTCCCCCAGTAAAAAGTATTATGGGGCCCAAAGGTTTTAGTATCTTCATGGTATATTTCCAAGTTCATAACTGACAATACAAAGATTGGCGAAATATAAGAGTAACTTAAACCCACCACCTTAAGCAAGTTGGTAGAAAAATGCTTTCCAGCTTAACAAGGTTGTTGTGGCTACTAGGCACCACCACCACCTCACCGGACTTAGGCACATGACTCTTAATAAAGGGCTATAGCCTGGGCCCTGTAAGAATTGATATTTGTGCAAGTGTGCTTTCAAGTTGTTTACCTATCAATCAGTAAACTCCCAGATCCAATAATGCCCACCCTTTCTGTAACCCATAGCTATGACAACAACAAAGCCCTTGATTTCTCCACATCTTGGAGGTGGGAAGAACAAGATAATACAGGTTGCTCAAGTTTACAAATTACTGCTTGTTCCATGAGGCAGTCACAGAATTTGCAAAAGTTAACCCTTTTTTCTAAATAGTACCATCTACATTTCAAATATAACATTACTACAATTTAACTCCCAACTTTATCCAGTTTCTACTCATTCAAACATCAATTACAATGCTGGCATGCTCCATGCTACCTGCTTATTTTACTCTTATCATTATTCTATGCAACCATTCTGATAAAATACTGATGAACTGGTATTGTTGGTATGAAGAAAACAATGTATTACAATACTTAAACACATTGTGTTCCCTTGATCATTTGATATTAACTGTACTTTATCCCTGCTTTAGATTGTCCATTCCATATGGGTTGAAAACCCTGTTATCCATTGGACCTCTAGTATTGTGAATAGTGGTCATTATAATCTCTTCCACCTACAATATTTTTAAGGTGCTTCTAATAACAATTTAATTACAGTCAATAAGACACTGCAAGCCATCCCCAGGCTTACACCTCATACCACCAGGTTAGAACCACTTTATATCTGTCTTTTGCCTTTTAAAATCTTAGGTGCAAAATAGCCAAATGGAAGAATAATATGGCAAGCTGATACCTACAAATACATATACATAGTATTTTAACAAGTAGAAGGCCAAGGAAGAAAGTTGCCTTCACTGAGCGCCAATGATCAAGGCATGTTCGGTGAACAAATTGTTGAGTGCCTTTGCACATGCATGGAGATATTAACTCATCACCTACACCAAAGTAACAATAATATATGTCATCTTACTTTAATGATGATATTAAATGCCGATTGCTACAGTATGTCACACTTATACAATACGTAGTTCCTCGGAAGCAAAGCAGTCACTTAACAGGGAAATAGCATGTTCTTAGCATAAAGTGTTCTTAGCCACAACAGAAAAAAAAAAAAAAGAAGAAGAAGCAACAGCATGACCTTTGAAGGCTCCATACAAGGCTGACTTCAAGTATGGTACTTAATAAAAAATAAGTTATAATAAGATTCTTACCCCCTTGATGACCAGCCTTGTGCTTGTGCAGAAATTAGTTGAGTGTCTGCTGCATTACGTTATCTGTAAAATCTACACCACAGCATGCAGTAGCAGAGATGCAAACCTCTGACTGCCTTGATCTAACAATCTATTTCTATCTTCATCGGTCCCAAATTACTCTTCAGTTTTAGGTATCCATTGGCAAGACCGATGGAACTAAGGTAAAAGCCAATAAGTATAAATGAAAGAACATATTGCATGAAGGGACAAGCACATATATTAACCTGACTATTAAAAGGACATAACAAAATTAAGCTAAATGTTTCTGTGTAAAGGCACTGACTTCCACTGGTAAAGTTAAGAAAATAAGCAGGCTTCTCATGAGATATCAATTGAAAATGAAATGGAAGACTTGGCGCACACCCCCCCACCCCCGCCCCCCCAAAAAAAAAAAACAACACAGAACAAAAAAAAAAAGAAAGGCCTACTGTGATCAACTACTTAATCAAGGCCATATTAATTTTTTGCACTTTCACAACACATTAATGACTTTTAAAAGGATTTGTTTGTTTGATACCATTTTGGGTTTCTTTCCACAGATAAGATAGGTTTATATAGTTTAGCAAAAGCAAAATACAAGTCAGGCTAATGAACTATCATTAGTATAAACTCTAAATTTGGCGATTGGATCACAAGATAGCTCTTAGAGATATTTCCAACACACCCATAATTACCTTATTAAGGGCCCCAACAACAATAAGAAGCATGAAATATCAAAACCGGCGAGTCAACAAACTGGAACAACACTAGCACTTTATAAAAGTGAAATTAAGAGTTTAGCCAAAATTCTAGATTGCGCTATATTTCCTGCGGTTTCCAGCCATGCTGTCTGGTTATGTAACAGTTAGGCCTTCTATCACATTTCCCTAATTGCTGACAATGAACACATTGCCACAGCGGACCAATTTTATTGGCAGCACCATCATCCAACTGAGATACATTTCCAATATAGGGTCCTACCATGAAGCAGAGGTGATTGTCATCAAAGGGTCACCACAAAACAATTGTTATTCCCCATTGTAAGTTGTCAGTTTGTACAACAAGTTCTTTCTACCATTCTTTGCTTGGTAATAAAACCTTTATTTATGTCATAATCCATATATTCAAAGTTGCCAGCAAAGAGATGCTCACACTGAACAAAGGGTAAAGAACTAAGGGGTCTCGTATTATTCCCTTATCGTCCAATGCAAATGATGCTCGCAAGCAGCCATGACATCTTACAGTTCCTAGAGTTCGCATTTTCCCTTCATACCAAAATGGGGCATGCACTCAGTTTATCATCCAACACTTTTATAGTCAAGGACTCAGAAGACAATTGATGAAAGGCACAAACCTAACGAATAATTGAGCGACCATAAATTACTGAATTGAAATCGAAATTTCAGCACTTTCCAAAAAGAAATATCGAAGAAATCTCCACTCCGATTAGTCAAGACATCCATTACAGATGCTCCAACCAACTAAAAAAGAAAATCACCTAAAGTGATCAAAAGAAGCGATCATCTGAGAAGCCAGTAAAATGAAGTCACCTGGCTCGGTGTCGTGCTCGAGGCAGATACGGCAGCACGCAGAGGAAGAAGCCTCGATCTCCTCGTCCTTTATCTCGTCCGAACTCCCCGACGATGAGTCGTCCTTCTTCTGGAGGAGGGGGTCGGAATCCTTCGGATTCCGCTCTCCCTCCCGCTGCACCTCCGACTCAACCTTCGTCTCCATGGAACTCCAAAACCCTAGAAAACCATCAATTCAGAGGCACATGGAAACATCGAACCGGTGGATAAAGAAATTGATCGCCAGGACCCTCTCTAAATTCGTATCGGACTTCCGAAGAAATAAAACGGAGAAGAATCCAAGAAAACAAACCTTTCTATGTGGGAAGTATCGAGATTTATCTCAAGATGAGATGCTGAGATTTTCTTTATGGAGAGGGGAGAGAATTTCGAAGAAGGAGAAAGGGAGCTTGGGAAGAAGAAGACGTCGGAAGAGAGGAGAAGAGGACCGCGTCGCCCATGGAATTCTAACCTGCGGCGGGCAGTGATATTGGCTACACCCAGGGCCCCACAGATCGGACCATCTGAGGGCTAGGATTTCGGCGATCATAACACATGCTTCTTCCCCCAGAAATGAACGGGCCCCGTCCTCAAGACGCCCATACTTGGACGGTCTTGATGGACGGATCTTGTAGCGAACGGGCCCACCAATGGACCGGGTCCACAAGAAAAGGATTGGGTCCACGGAGTAAACGATATAAACTTATTTGCAATTATTAAGTCTAGTGCAAAATCATTTTCCCAATTGAAAATTATATTTTTTTCCCCAATTTTTTTGTTACATTTCCATCATGTCGTCATGAATAATTAACTATGTAAGCAAAAGAGGATGCAACTCGTGGATTTACGAACATATGTTAGGGGAATTCTTTAAGCCTATGTAGTTCACGCTTCTAATATAGGCTTATTAATGAGATGAGTTCTGGGTTTAATGATTTGAGTTTGACACCTTTAGTAGTTCACTGATTTTAGATTACTGACCTAAAATTTTGATTGTGATACGGTGATATAGTCCATTTTGATTTTGCTATTTTTTCATTTTCCTTATTTCTAATTATGAATTAAGTGTTCAACAGCTGCTGAGTGGGAAACTCCTTTGAAGTCGGCATGCTCATGATTTTGTGGGTAATAATTGATAAAAGTCCTACATCCTCAAAAACCCAAAATTTAATTAAATCAAGATCATAACTACTAAAATAAATTTCAAAACATGCTTATGAAGGAAATACCACCATATAATTTATGCTAAAAATGTATCATATATTTGAATGCACGAGCATTATAATCAGTTACTATTAAATGCGTATAAAAAATGGTTATAAAGATACCCAGATGCATGGGGACATTCTGAAAAGCCAGCAAAATCCATTTTTAGGGCTCATTTGGTATTGTTTTATAGTTTCCTGTTTTTGTCCCAAAAGCCCAAGAAGAGATGAACTAAACAGAAGAACATGTGTGAAACATTTATCTTTTTAAATTATCTATAAAATCTTCAGACGTTTTGGTAGCAAAGATTTACAGCTTTTGACCAAAAAAAGAAAAAAGAAAAAAAGAAAATAAAAAGAAATAGGAAAAGTTTTGCGTAAATGGTATTATTAACAGCAATTTCTTGCCGCAGTATTTCACTAATTTGCAGGGAAAGAAAAACAAAATAGTACCAACAACGCTAAACATGGTCTTTGCAATTCACCGATTATCTCTGTTGTTTTTATCTTCATGCAACAATGCATGATCAATGGACGGCCTACACCCAAGCCTTCTCCTGCTGTTTGAGACCAGTATTCGGAAAAAATTAAATCCTATCAAGACACAAAAGGACGCACACATCCGCGCATTTGCTGCGTGCATGAGAAAGTATCACACCGTCCGTCGAATGACATTTCCCTAATTCTTCGAATCTTCCAAGGGACGTCTGCCTTGCGTTGTTCAACGTTCCTCCGAACCGTGCGGGCCAAACAAACAAAAACTGCAACCGTGTCAAGCACGCCTTCACTCATGCCGTGTGGAAAATGGCCTACCTATGCGTGCCTGCTTGACCTGGCTGTGCTGGTCAGCCGGTTTAGCTTTCACAGATTTTTTTTTTCGTGGGACCTAAAAACCGTGCCTTCAGAAGAGTCGCTTTGCACCATTCACTTTCCTTCTTTCAGTGGCACATTTCACGATGCCGATTCAAAGGAAGCAATGACAACGCACCACACAAGCTGAGTGACTTATGTTGTTGGCAAACAATTTGTGGTTGCTTCAAAGATTAGGAATAGAATCCTTTCTTTCAAAGCGTTTTGCTGGGAAGATATTTAGTAGTTCAGGGAAGGTTTACTGGGAATAATATCCCGTTTACTCTTGGCAGGCTCAAGAAGCAAAGAAGTTTTGTTTTTCCCCTTTTTTTTTTTTTTGGTCAGGGGCGGGGGGTGGTGTAAAAGGGAGGATTAGAGGCTCCGCATACTTTATCAAGCAAACCAAAGAAGGTACACCCTTAAAAAGGGGAAAAAAAAAAAAAAAGAGAACATCAGCAGTGAACTGCAAGACAAAGAAGCAGCATGCATCATGTCCCCATTAACACCATCAATTACATCCATCTATTCTTATGGGCTCCATTCATCAAGTGCTCATCTTAATACGTTGCTGCAGAAATAAGCAATTGTGATTGATAATATCTAGGAATAATTTCTCAAGAAAGAAGATGTAATATGAGAGAGATAAAGGACCAGCTACGCTTAAATCAGAGCACTTTTTTGAAGCAACAAGTGGGTTTTAGGAAATGAATAGAAGTATTGCAAAGCTGAGAAAGCATAGAAGAAGAAGAAGAAGCAAAAAATGACCTAGTTGAGACAAACACACAAAATTTCAGGAGCTAGAAAAAAAGGGCACTTCCTTATTTATTTCTCCTGAAACAATAATTTAATTCATCAATGTTTCAGAATTGGTCTGATCTTGTGATCTCTGGCCACCCTTCAAACCCTGCAAAATAAAACAACATTCAGATTTGTATATATAGCACCACAATCTCAAAAATAATGGGCAAACAAATGAGAAAAATAAACAAAAACAAAACAAAACAAAACAGTTCAAGAAACAGGGCTCCAATCAAAATAAAGGTCAGCATTAGATATGAAAGGATTCTACCTAACATGGTTGCATTAATCTTTGCAGCACCCAATTTGAGACTTTCCAATTGATGGACCATTCAAGTGTGCTGCCTCACAATATGATATTATTAAATAATACCAGATCGTTGAAGCACAACTAGTTAGACAATATCAGCTAAACTAGCTTTCTTAAGGCGGCTGGAACTTAGCTCCAGGCACATGTGGGGAACCTGGATTTGCCTTTGTGCTTTACAGAGAATGCCAAGACATATATATATATATATATAACCATCGAGCACAAATATGTGTCGCCGGTCCACTTCCCTAAATAGTCAAAATAATTATAAATAAGTGCTAATCCAGCGGCTGATCCACATTTGGTACACTATGCAGTTTCACTAGCATCATTGCAATCTAGCAGCAAAAGCTGAGGGCTGTGAAGCTAGAGATCTATGGCGATTCACATCCAAACACTTTCTATAATCACGCCAACCCATGAGGCCAAAATTCCTGTTATTAAACATGTCCAATCTAACAATACTGAATTTGCCCAAAAAACAAAGATCTTAGAATAACGAAGCAAGACGGTGCCAGTGTAAGATAGCAAAGAGACCTTTATTTTAACACCCACCTAAGCAAAAAGGACTGTATGAAGATATGAACTAAAATAGAGAGACTAAAAAAGAAAGGGAAAGGGATGAACAAAAGGAACCTCATACTGTTAACAGGGTCTGGCTTTAAATATTGACTGACGACACGCAAGATCACAAAGCAAGCCACGACTTGGCTCCGTGATGATTCAGGATGTCATAATTCATTTCACCCTCTCCTCCGGTGAAGCATTTTTCAAATCATATCAGTTAAGCGATTGGTTAAATGCGCTATCAAGTCTCTGAGAAGAACATTCTAATTCATTCTTGGGGGCAGCAGGGGTGATGCAGATGAGCACTTAAAACAGAAGAGCCTCGTAGCATGCATGGTGGAGTTGATCAAAGAGGTGAAGAGGTGGAGAAGGATCTTACGGTGTGAATTCGATGTTGATCAGCTCTACCGACTGCTGGGTTATCATTCCGAAAGCAGTGGTTGACAGGACCATGGTGGTCCCGTTCGTCGAAGGTATCGAATTCAGCGTGGCCGCATGATCGAGGATGACCACCTGGATCGTCTGGCCCTCGACGCAGGCGTCCGGCGTGGCTGAGCTGAGGCATCTCACCAGGTACTCCCTCCCACAGGACGCGCCATTGTCCCAAATCCCCTCCCCCGAGGCCGCGTAGAGACTGTTTGCAGGGAACTGGCCCTCGTCGCTCCCGTAGCACGCTGTAGCTGTTAGAGAGAGAGAGAGAGAGAGAACAATACAATCAAGCAAAGAGAGAGATGGAGATCCTGTTTTCTGGGGGCAGCGGTGGCACTTACGGAGATACGGCGGTCCGTAGAATGAGGCCGTGCCGACATCGGCAAGGGATGGAGGGGGGAGCAGCAGGAAGCTCAGAAGCCATGGGAGAAGGTTTGGAAGGCCAAGAGGCAGAGACTTTCCCATGGGTGAGGTGGATGGGGCCGATAACCCGCAAGTGAACACGGTTTGATAAGACATGCTGGAGCCATTGAGTCCAATCGCAGTTCTTCCGACTCCGGGTCAATCGTCTTCGTCAACCTCTATTGGATGTTTCCCGGCCCAGATTTGGGGATAATTCTATGAAATATATCTAGGTCGACTTTTTTTCTTTTTTTCAGAATGAATAGAGAAATTATTGGTTGGTTCACTGGCTTAGTGGTGGACCAATCCAACCAAAAACCAACAAGTTAAAACCGAGATGGAGGTCGTTTGAACCCTACTCTCCTCCATTCTCCTTCATCCCTAGCATAGGGGGCGCCTAAAAGCTCAAGCTCTCTATTCTCCAACTCCCCCTCTCTCCAACCCTAGCATGAAAACCTAGCATGGATAGGTCTCTCGAGCTAGTGATGTCAGCGAAACTCTCCCTGAAAGAAGTCATAGGTGATCCCATGAGGGAGGTGCCCAGGGTCAATATCTTTGCCAATGGCTATTAGATATTTTCTGGGCTGGATTTGGAGATAATTTTATAAATATATCTAGGTTGGCCAATTTTTTTTCCTTTTTGTCGGGAGCAATAGAGAAATTTTTGATGGGTCCACCAACTTAGTGGTGGACCAATCCAACCAAAAACCAACACATATACAGAAGAAAGAGGAGGGAAAATAGAGTCAGAGGTCTTTCGAAAACACTCAATCTCCTCCTTTTCTTCATCCCTAGCATGAAACTCTAGTATGAAAGGGAATGGTGTGTCTCTATTAGTGAAATTGTCTATTCTCTGACTCCTCTTGGGGGGAGGGGGGGGGTGTGTGCACGAGGGGAGACTCCCGAACCTATGTTGCCAGCGAAACTCTCCCCAAGAGGAGTCATAGGCAATTCCATGGGGGAGGTGGCTCAGGGGGCACAGCAGCATGAGGGATGGTAACCTTTCGAGATGGAAAGGAAGGGATTGTTAATGATAGAGGAAAATACGGTAATGACGACAGAAGTGGATTCAACAGCCTTGGTCTTGCTAGAGAGGTAGAGATCAAGGGTGTTGAAGTCGTCATCAATGTCACCGGCACCATCATTGTAGGTGCAGAAGAGGCCATTAAGGGTGAGGCCATAGTCAGGGTGGATGAAATCGGTATAGGTGTGGAAGACCTCATGAAGAATGGTGCCAATTTGCTCGTTGCTCAACTTGACATAATAGTTGATGGCAATCATCAGTGTCACCATATCCTCCTGATTTAGACCTCTATTATCGTTCGTATTGAACTACTCGAAGACCCGTCGGACCATCTTGATCGCATTCCCCATGATGATGCCTTCACTCACTTCTCTCTTCTTTTCTTCTTTCTCGTCAGCATTATCACATGGGTAGCAGAGGAGGAGAAACTCTCATATTTTCTACTTTTTTTTTTCTTTTTCTTTCCAATGGTACATGAGAGCCCAAAGGTATTGACGCATGAGGAGCCAGAGTCTAGCGGTGCATGTGAAACCCTAGGGTTTCTTTCAAGAAAATGGAAGAGGAGAGAGGGAAAGGGCAGAATGCATTCAAACCATGTTCCTCTCTCTTTTTTACTTAACCCATGCATTCAACCTGCATTGCTTATGGTTTACCATCCTATGTATTGGTTTCTAGTTGGATTGGTCCACTGCTAAGTTGTTGGACCTACTCCAACTGATAACTTTTCGGAGAAACATGCCAATAGCATCAAGCACATAGAATTGTTATCGGATTGCTGGCATCGGCTCTTGTAGAAAAGCAAGGTAGCTAGGGATATGCCATATTTCCTCAAAATAGATAAAAAAATAAAAAACTATAGGGGCACACCCCTTAACTTAAGTCTTATCCTAGAGACATCTCCTCCAATTTAAAAAGTTCTAAATGGATCTTTCAAATTTCCAAATTATTCCAACACTACAATAGAACAGGATATTAGTGAAGTAAAAAATTCATCACTAATACTAGATTTTCGTCGGTGATAGTTATTAGCAATAAAATTATCATCGTCAATATTTAATCGTAAATAATGACATCGCTAATAATTTTTTATGACAGACAATAAATTTTAGTCGTCAATAATTGATATTATCGATCAAAAATTTTTATCATTAATTTTTTTTTTTGAAAACTATTCGTGATGAAAAATTTTCATCCTAAAAAAAGTAATTTACGATAAATTATTACGTTGTTAATAAAAAATAATTTAAAAAATTATTTACGATGAAATACTTTCATCGCTATTAACTTAATTAAAATTTTTTATGAAATTCAGATTTATAAAAAAAATTAGTGATATAAAAATTTCATCACAAATATGATAATTTTTGATGAAAATTATTTACGATGAAATTATTTTCATAGCTAATAATTTAATATAAAATTTTAATATTTTTAAATTTATTAAAAAATTATTTACGATCAATTATTTTCATCATTAATAAGTTTTTTGGCGATCAAAATATCATCGACAATAATTTCATCACTAAATAGTTACACATAATTTTTTTAAATAATTTATGAATATATATTTTTAATTTATATTTATAATATTTTTTATTTATAATCTATAAAATAAAAATAAAAAATTTATACAATAAATTTATAAATAAATTTTATCATTTTATTATATTAAATTAAAATTACAAGAGATCTGAAATAAAAATAAAAAGTAACATAAACAAACCGTCAAGTGTCGGCATCTGTAGAAGGAGAATGGATTGAAAAAGGAGAGCACTCGGAAGAGCTCAGACCGGTCTGCTGTTATCTCATCAGCTGCATTATCTGCTCCATCTGCGCCATCCGCTCCATCATCTGGGTTTGGAGCAGTTGGTACTCATCGACGTATGCAGCTAACTCATCAGCTCGCTGCTCAATCCACTATCGATCCTTAGTAGCCTACCTCTGTATCTCCGTCAGTCGAGCATCGCAGGCAGTATGGATGTCAGCCTTGGACGAGTGTGAGAATGAAGGGAGCACTGATCCCATGTCCTAGACCTCTAACATAACAGGATCTCGTACCAAATATCTGATTACAAATCTCGTCATCTGTAGGTGCGATCGAACTCTCAGAAGTAGGCTGGGATCTAATGCCTATCATACAATCTTGAAAATTAAAATTATAGTTATTTTAATTTTATACTGAAAATCAAACTACGAATGAAAAAAAATAATTAAAAAAATTTATAAAAAGCTCCTGGCTCCTCATCGTCTACTCTCCTGACCGTTGCTGGTGGATCCACTGGTAGATATCAATTCTATTAGAAAGCTCGTCACTCTCTACATCTCTCTGCGATTTGAGAACAATTAATTAAAAAAATTTTAAATAGTTAGAGTTAAAATATGTTAATTAAAAATTACTTACCATCTACTCCATATGACGAGCGAACGACCTCGAACCCCTACAATGTGATACGATCTGTCTTACCCGATTCGCAGTGTTCTGGACACATCATCTCTGTACAGTTAGTAGTCAAATTAGTTGGTAATAAACTGAATTTAAGAATAAATGATTCAATCATTAAACTATAAAAAAAAATTTGGATGTGTAATTTGATATGCTGGATCCTCATAATGCCGGCATACAAGAGTCCATTCATCCATAGTGATGCTGTCATACAGCTGCTGTCGCGCTGCCTCCACCCCATAGTCCTACATCACATGGTACCGGTGCTGATGAATGTGGTGGCAATACTTCTTGAAACGTAAGTATCAATGAGCAGCTGCTCGCCGCACGCGATCTTCGCCGCACGCGATCCTCCTCAAAATCAATAATATCAAATACACCATGCCAATAACAAATATTAGAAGAATATCATACTAATTAAATATTCATAATATAATTTATTTTATTTGTAACTAGATGTAGAAAATCTTTCTCTGAATCCGTATAACGTGACACCAATCGAAAAATATCATAGAGGCATAACTGCAGCATATGATGCCCAGCTCGGTCTGCCACGGCTCGCACCATCCTCTGATGGGCATGGTATAGTCGGATGGTATCTTAATATGGAGATGCTGTCCAGGATGCTCGTATCTCCAATATTTTAGAGTGAGATTCTTCAATGGACCTCGCCCTCATCTCACCACCAGTGGAGATTGATCTGAAATAATAATAAATAAATCATTAGTATGATAGCTTTTCAAATAAAAAAATTAAATTTTATTATATAAAAAGTATAATAATATCACTCAAATCCACCTCACTGAGACCTACCAGTGCAGGATCCTCTGATGACTCTGCTGGTGCGACAGCGGAAATGGATGAAGGCACCTCAGTCTCAGAGATAGGCTACGAAGACGAACATCTCTGTCTCCTGATGCCATACCTACAATTTTTGACATATAAATGAATATAATATTGAATAATAATAGTAAAAAATAAATTACATTCTAATGAATAGAATTATATCGCATACCATTATTGCAAGAGAAGATTCAACAAAGAATATAGATCTACTCATCAATATTCGTATCTTCCTCGATATGTAGGTCCTCCTCCGAATCATAATAATCGACTAATGTATCATCTTCTATCTCATCATCATTTATGAATTGATCGTCATCCTCTGACTCATCAAGATTAAATATAAAATCAGCTTCAACTTCGTTGGACAGCAGATCAGCCCTATTCAAAGGAGCTATTACAAGTTCTTCATCAACAAGAAGCTCAGCTAATATTTGTTCTTTCTTTTAAAAAGTTTCTTGTTTATGTAAATCTGAATTTTTATCTATCTCTAGTCAGGTTGGTATGTCATATATGCCTCTAGGTGTTATTCTTTATATGACATGTCAATTATCTCGATACTTTAAATCTTTTAAATATATTACTTATTTTGCTTGAGTTGCTAATATATACGGCTCATTTTGGTACTATGTTCGTATAAAGTTTACACTGATAAAGTATGGATCGATATAAATATCGATCTTTTTATTGCTAATATCTCACCATTCATATTGAAACAAGAATATAGAATTATTGGATCCATACTTCAGTTCTATAATATCTATCAGTACACCATAATATTCAATCTCTTCTTCTCCTTCATATCTTATCATAGCAATCCCACTATTCTGAATCCATCGTTGCATCTCAAACTCTCTTGTGTGAAATCTCATTCCTCTAATGATACAGGATGCGTAATGATTAACCCTTCGATTGGAGCCACATGTTAAATCGTACAACTCATCGGTCACACCTTCTTTTTTATTGAAATACTTATTCATCTACACCATAACATAAAAAATTATGTTGGTTCAAATAATTATTTTTATAATTATTAAAAATAATATATTACTAGTGCAACTTACAAAGTCTCCAAATCATTTTATAAATTTTTTTCTATGTCGATCATCAGCATCCATATTATTCTCTCTGGATAGTATACTCTTGTGTTCACTGCAACAAGTCATAATTTTTAATTTTATATCGATATAAAAAAATTACTTAGAATATTAAACAGTATGTTAACATGGTACTTACTCAATGAAATCTTTAATTTCTTCATAATTATTTAGAATGTAGAAGTATGCCTTGAATAGCTCATTCACATCCATAAATTCATATCTCCTTCCACCAATGGATCAAATCATTTGTTTAAATATGGACAGTATCGGTTCATTGTCACCCCATTCACGGTCTGTATTACGATTTATACAATTGAATCTTATTTCAATATTGTTAAGATACATCGAGCAGAACGTAACACACTCTGTAGCTACGTATACTTCCGCTATAAATTCTTCAGACCGTGCTTTATTACACACATACATTTTTAGGATACACAAGAATCTACAAATAAAAATAAATTTTTATTTTAAAAATATATTTACATCTTATAACTGATATGATAAAGTGCATATAATTTTTTTACCTTTCAATATGATACATCCATCGATAATGTACCAGTCTGACCAAAAGAGCTTCCTTTAGAAGATGAATAGTCAGGTGCACCATAACATTAAAAAATGATGACAAAATTTTTTTTTCTAATTTACAAAGAATGAATACGATATCCTTCTCAAACTTCTCAAGTAAGTTAATCTTTAATTTTTGACAACACAGTTCTCGGAAGAACACTCTCAACTCAATCAATATAGTTTGAACATCACCATCCAAATAGCCATGCATGACCACAGGAAGCAAGCGTTGCATCATCACATGAAAGTCATGACTTTTCATACCAGAGATATTGCCATCGTTATTGCCAACACATCACGATACATTTGAAGCGCAAGCATCAGAAAATTTTATGATTTTGAACCATCCACAGAAACTCTTCTTTTTCTCATCAAACAGTGAATAATATGCAAGTAGCATAAAAAGTCTGTCACCTCGATAAACTAAATGTAACTTCGATTGGATTTTTATTTTCTGCAAATTAAGATAAATTTTTATACTATCTTTTACTTTTTTTGGGTTGTTCAATACTATACCGATGATATTATCATAAATATTCTTCTCAATGTGTATTACATCCAGATTATGACGAAGTAGTAGCTGCTTCCAATACGAAAGTTCAAAAAAAAATACTTCACTTCATCTAATTCAGCTCAGCTTCAGTATGCTTCCGTTTGTGAGTACCCGATGTTTTTTCAAATTGAATGTTTCCAATGACTTCAAGTTGTTCTAAAACTTCTGTTCCATTTAACTCCTTAGGTGGCAAATGTCAGTCGGACTTACCATCAAAATATTGGTTGTAATGGGTCCTCCAAGAGTGATTACCTGATAGAAACTATCGATGATCCATGAAGCATATTTTCTGTCCAAGCTTTAAATGTAAGGAGGATGTATCCTTGTTGCATATTGGACATGCCAGATATCCTTTAGTACTCCATCCAAATAAGTTTTTATATGCAGAAAAATTATTTATGATCCATAAAATCGAAGTATGTAACTTAAAATTTTTTTGACTCATAGAATCATATGTCTGTACTCTATTTTCTCATAGCTCCTTCAGATCATCGATTAACGATTGTAGATATACATCAATTTCATTATCTAATGCTTTCAGACCTGGAATCAACAGTGACATAAAAATAAATGGTTCTTTCATGCACTTCCAAGATGACACATTATATACAACTAGCATCACAGGCTATATGCTGTAGGAAGTATTCAAATTACCAAAGAGATTAAATCCATCTGTCGCTAAACCAAGCCGGATATTGCACAAGTCACTCGCAAAGTGCAGATGCTTTGCATCGAAGTCTTTCCACACTACAGAGTCAGCTGGATGGCTAAGTATGTTCTCCTCTAGAATCCGCTGCTCATGATACCATTTCATTTCTTTAGCTATCTTTATGGACATATACAATCTTTGAAGTCTTGGAATCAATGAAAAATATCTCAAAATCTTAAGGTGCCTTATTTCTTTTTCTGTTATCGATTTTGTACCTAAGCTCACCGCATTCCGGACATTCAGTTGCCTATTTGTTATCCTTATAAAATAATATATAGTCATTTTTGCAGGCATGTATAGGAATATAGCCAAGTATCAATTCCCGCATATATATTTTAACTTCAGAATATAATTTCGGAAGTCTCTCTTCATCAGGAAGAGCTGCTTCAATCAATACCAAATTTTGAAGAAATGACTTCTGACTAGCTCCATTGGTTCATGGTTTAATATGAAGTAATTTTATCAAAAACTCTAACTTGAAAAACTTTACATAATTTGGATAGAGTGGCTCTCGTGCATTCCTTACAAGCTTTACAAACTGTTCAAAAGTCTCTTCTACTTCAAGTCGGATATTGTGTTCATGATCAGAATTGCCTTCAGATGCACTAGTACTCGTGCGTACATTTGAACAAATATCCTGATGTAAATCATCCAAAAATTCTCCTATACCACTATATTCGATAGGTTCAGCAGCATCACTATCATCTTCAGTATCGTCATCGTCACGCACAACTTCATTCAGATCACCCTTCCCATGTCATATCCAGCGAGTATACTTCTTGACCATATCATAACGTAGTAAATGCTTCTCAACAACTGTTATGTGACGATATACCATATTGATATATCTCTTACATAGATACTTTTTTCGACTAGCACTGTTAGCCTTATACTGCGCAAACTCAATAAAATTCCGAACATCTTTTCGATATTCAGGCAAAAAAAATCTCTCTGACATTCATCCAAGTTTTGTTAATATCCATCTAACAGCAAACACGAAAATCATTAACAACAAAGAAATTTTCGGTGGTATTCATC
This sequence comes from Elaeis guineensis, assembly GCF_000442705.2. Taxonomy (NCBI): domain Eukaryota; kingdom Viridiplantae; phylum Streptophyta; class Magnoliopsida; order Arecales; family Arecaceae; genus Elaeis; species Elaeis guineensis. Next base: position 127,243,435 of record NC_025994.2, read on the forward strand.
CAAATCGGATTCCTACCTGAATTTCGGACCGAATCCCGACCTGAATATCGGATCAAATCCTGATCTGGATCCAGACATGGATCATTTTATACAAAACAGCATGCATTAAAGAATACAGACTGAACAGTAATACAAAAAATCTTCTTCCATCAATTTAATTAAGCAAAAATGCATGATCCTATCCATTTCAAATCATTACTAACAGGTGTAGCCTTATCTCTTTCAAAAAAATAATAATCTTATTATTATTATTAATCGATATTTTATTTTATTATTATAAAAATTTCGACAGCATCTCTTCATGGTTCTCCAAGTATATGATGTGAATATAGTGTCTACGCACTCTATTCACGATATACCTGGAGAATAGTGGACAAATAACTGCTGACTACTATATAATAAAATAAATATCAACTATTAACAACAATAAGATTATTATTTTTTTAAAAAATTCGAATTCAGGACATCCAAGAGTCGATCTCGATCAAAATCAACTCTTGAACAGAAATCTATGGCTCAATGCAATTTAACTACTATCTCTGAACATACATTCAAAGGTAGATTTTTAATTTATCAAAAAAAAAAAATAACTCTGCATTGAAATTTTTTCATCAAAAATTTTAATAGAGTTTTTTTTAAAAATAAAAATATTTTTTATATTTAATTATAATAAATAAAATTATATAAAATTGCACACAAAATAATTAAATTGTAATAAGCAAAAGCAATGTACATTGTGCTAGTAAAATAATAAAAAATTTATAAATTTTAGCAATAACATTAAAAAATTTATGCAATAAATATAAAATAAACTATAAGTAGTTGAGCATGTAAAATAATACTAACGTAAAATAATAACATGAAAGTCAATCCCGCGTCGAATATCCTCAGCTCTTTCTCTCTCATCTTCCAAATTCACCAAAAGCAGCACCATGGAGGTAGTCTCGCAAATAGGGCTGGAAGTGGGTCGGGCCACTAGGAGGCCCATCGGATCGGCTCGAGGTCCATCGGGTCGGACTTCGAACTCGACCGCAAACCATTCAAGCCAGGCTCTAGCCAAAAAAATAGGGCCCATTTGGCTATCGGACTGGGCTCAGGCAGACATTTGGCCCGACCAAAAGCCGACCGATTGGGTTCGGATCGATTAACCCCCTTCTCCCCCGACCCAATTCGCATTTTAACTTTTATATATATAATAAATAATCTTTTATTTTTTAAAAAAAATATTTTTTACCTAAAATTTTTTTTTTCTAAATTTTTTTTCTCCTAAATATTTTTTCCCTAACAATTATTTTTTTCTAAATATATTTTATCCTAAATATTTTTTTCTAAAAATTATTTTTTTCCTAAATATCATCCCCCACGGCCTGACCCACCCCCTGCGGCACCGTCGGCGTCACCCACCCCCCACTGCCCGCACTCGACCCTCGCGGCCCTCGCTGTTGCAGCACCGGCGCCATTACCTACCCCACGCCGTCTAGACTCGAACCCCGCTCCCGCGATGCCGCCGCTGTCACCGACCCCGCACCACCTGGACTCGACCCTCACGACCCCCGCTCCTGCAGTGCCGCCACCGTCACCCACCCCGCACCGCTCGGACTCAACCCCCATGACCTCCGCTCCCGCGACACCGCCGCCATCACCCACCCCTCGCGACACCGCTGCCATCACCCACCCCCCACAGCACCGCCGCCCTCTCCAACCCCCTACGATCCATATCCCAACTCGGATCCTAATCAGATCTCGATCTGGATTCCAACCCGGATCGAGATCTCGATCTAGATTCTGACCTTGATCCAATTCGAATTGTGATCTGGATCCTGGATCGGACAGTTCATATGCATTAAAAATTCACTGAAGGATTCAGCTAATCCTAATTAAAACATTAAATCATAATCATAATATTTTATATACATTAAATTATAAAAAAATATGCATTAAATTATAACAAGCAAAAAAAATATGCATCAAATTATAACAAAAAAATATTTTATTATTAATCAAATAATAAAATATTTTATTAATATTTTATTATTTTATTATTTTATTCTTTTTTTCCTCCCTCTCTGCCTCGACCGACCTTCCTCCCTCTCTGCCCTGACCGACCTTCCTCCACACCGGTTGACCCACACCCACTCCCCTCCAGCATGCCATCCATGGCCTCGCCCACCCGTTGTGCCACCCCCTCCACCTTCCGACCCCCCGACCCCCGTATCGCCCCGGCCGCCCACCCCCACCCCACAAAACCCCCTCCTCTGAGATGCCGCCGTCCCCCCAACCCTCAGCTCCTATGCCCGCACCCATCATCGTCGGACGGACCCCTGTGACCCACCCCCCCTCACTTTTCCCTGCCCCAACGAACCCCACGGCTCCTCTCCACCCCCATCAGTGTCGCTTCTTCGCATCCCATGGCCCCCCCTTCCCCACGATCGGACCCCCTCCCTGGCCCCTCCCCCCTCCCTCCCACCAGACGTCGCTCGTCGGTGGCCCGATCAACCAAAAAAAAAAAGACTGGTGGATCGTACATGAGAGGGAAGAAGAGTCGTCCATGACGTATGGCCGATGGAAGCAACGACGAAGTCGATCGGTGGAAGCTCAGAGAGGGAGGGGGGAGAGCTCGGAGAGGAAGAGCTTGGAGAGAGAGGAGGGAGAGCTCGAAGAGAGAGGATTTTGCACGAAAGAAAGTGACGTCGACTTGACATGTAATAATTGAATAACTATTAACAACGAAAATTTTCATTTCTAATATGCTTATTCACGATGAAAAAATAATTTTCGTCGTCAATAAGGCCCGTTAAAAACTCCCCACTAAAAATTTTTTTTTCTAAAAAAATTTCATCCAAAAAATTCATGAAATAAATTATTGGTGATGAAAATAAAAATATGCATCGCTAATAAGATTATTAGCGACAGAAATACATTCTCCGTCGCTAATAAATACCGTCCAAAAAAAATTTCTCTCTAATAATTTTTTCTTCAAAAAAATAAAAAAATTATTTTTGAAATAGTTTTGCCAATAAAAATTTTTTCAATGCTGATAAAAATTTTTTCCCATTATCAAATTTTTTTTCACAAAAATTGATGAAAATAATATTTTTAAAACATGGTTGCCGATGAAAAATAAATTTACATCACAAATAATTTTTTTTAAAAAAATTTAAAAAAAATTAAAGACTATTTACGACAAAAATTCTATTTATGTTGCTAATAATTAAAAAAAAATTTCTCAAATCTTTTCAGTTTAAAAAAATCTTTTCAATAACAATTTTATAAAAAAATTAATTTTATATTTTTTTACCAAAAAAAATTTCCATCCAAAAATTTTAACAAAAAGAAATGACATTAAAAAATATTCAAGATGAAAAATAAAATTAATTTTCTTTAATTTAAAAAATTTTTGGTCTAAAAAATTTTTTCAAAATAATTTCATTAAAAAATTAATTTTTTATTAATCAAAAAAAAATTATATAAATAGTTTTTATGATTTTTCTCTTAAAATTTTTTTTTTAAAAAAAATAACATAAAAAATATATTTACGATGAAAAATTTAATTTACGTCGCTAATAATTGTTATAAGAATAGCTCTTCAGTTTCTACAATGGAATGGACACTATGGAAGATCGATAGCTTTGAGATCTTCGATCTTCAAAGAGCTCGTCTTCTTCCTGGAGTCCTCGTTTCGAAAGTTGAAGTATGAGAATATCGCAGCAATTCTGAGATTGAGCTTGAGAAATTTAAGAGAAATTGTGTGTGCATCAAAGAATAATTAACCAGAATCAAAGCAGATCTACGGGTAGTGCAAATTGTGTTATAAAGTACAAGCTCATATTTATGCTTTGCATTACTAGAAAGATGAGTGTTCGTATTGTTTGTCTTCTCATGATTAGAACTCCTACAGAGATATATTTGAGCATCGATCAATGTGGAAAGTACAGTATCTTTTGAGATCGTGAAAGTCATGCTAGAATGCACTATTTAACTATATGATTTCTGCATGAAAGGAGTCTCCTTTCATGCAGCTTAAGGTAGATATTCCATCAGAAAGATTTATTGATATTACTAATAACAGTGATAGCGATGAACAAATAAATTTTACATCGCAAATAAACGAATAGCTCATTTCATTCAAAAGGATCTATTTATTCTACTCCATGAATATCATCCACTTTTATATGATTTTTTCAAACAAAAAATTCGATTTAAATTATAACTCACATTTGCTTCTTTATCATGTAAAAAGATAAAAGATATATACAGCTGCTACAAAAAATAGATGCAATTGCTTTACGTAAAATCAAAATTTTAAATTTAATTTTTTTTAATTTTTATTTTTTTAAATATTAATGATGAAATTATTTTCATCGTAAATAATCAAGTATTTACGATATAAATATTTTCATCGTAAACACTTAATTATTTACGATAAAAATTTTCATCACAAATAATAAGCAACTTTTAATTTTTTTAATTTTTTAATTTTTTAAAATATTTACGATAAAACTATTTTTATCATAAATAATTAGGTATTGATGACGAAAATTTTTTTCATCAAAATACTTGATTATTTATGATGAAAAATTTTCATCATAAATAATAAATAATTTTTAATTTTTTAAAATTTTTAATTTTTTTAAATATTAATGATGAAAATAATTTTCATCATAAATAATTAAGTATTTATGATGAAATTTAATTATTTATGATAAAAAAAATTAACGTAAATAATCAATAATTTTTAAATTTTTTAATTTTGTTCAAATATTGATGATGATAATATTTGCGTTACAAATAAACTTATTGACGATAAAAATTTTTCATCATAAATACTTAAAATATTTACTATAAAAATAATTTCATTATTAATATTTAAAAAATTAAAATTAAAATAAATAACATATTATTTATGATGAAAATATTCATCGCAAATAATTTGTATTTAAGACGAAATTTTTTTTTTCTCGCTGATATGTGATTATTTGCGACGAAAATTTTTTTTCATCATAAATATTAAATTATTTATAATAAATATTTTTTATTATAAATAATATTATTTATGATAAAAATATTTTTATCATAAATAATTTTATCATAAAAAAATTATTTTTTTATAATATAAATTGATCCGATGGCTCTTTAACCAACGGACAGCATCATCCTGCCGTTTCAAAAGATAAAAATGCCCTCTTCCTCTTTGAATCTTTTCGAATGTCTTTTTAGCTGTACCTTCAATTCTGACCATTCCTTCAAACCTTCTACCTTTGTCCTCCATCCTTTGACGATTATCCAACAATCACCAAAGATTTGACCCTCTGTTTGATAATGGCTATCCTCCATTCTTGCATACCATCAAAGCAGTCATTCCTAGAAATGTGATCTATTGTTAAAATCAAATTTTTATTTTCTTTTATTTACTTTTTTCTTTTTCTTAAAGGAAGCACCAGGTCCTGAATTTCTAAGAAAAGCCCCAACCAAAATTGAACAAAAACTAGAAAGATTTTGAAAGTCATTCTTGAAAAGGACTCATAAATATATCTGAAATCTAAATACCCAAAATTCAATCTTTCATGGTATAATCAAAAGGAAACCCAAGATTTAGTTTTCCACACAATTGCATCCTAAGCGTTCTTCCATCACTAGAAGCATCAAAAAGAAGGGGAGAAAAGCCATCAAAGAGGAGAACAATTGTAGGTGAGAAGTTAGACAAATTCCAATAAACAACTAAATCTTCAATCCATCAAGCAAAAATTTTATGATAGAGAAATTTTTTGTGCACCGTAAGCGGTGTGGAACTACACGCACTACCCACAGTGATTGGCTCACGTACGAAACTGAAAGAAAAAAAATAATTTTTCATGCATCGCACCTCAGCTCCGCATGTGAGCCAATCATCATAGGCCGTGCACGCATTTTGCACCACCCACGGTGCACAAAAAATTTCTCTTCTATGGTAATATGAATGAAACCATCCATAAATCCTCTTGGTACGTCAAAAGAAAGCCCCAAACCCAAATTCCAAAATTCCACAATACCCACAAATAGGGAATCTGAAAGGTCCATTTTTCCATGTGAATCCTCCTCAAATTGTTAGCTTGCTCCCCTTTCAATCAACAAAATGCCTTAAAAAAGAAGAGAAGCACAAGAAAAATAGGTCTTACATAGAGAATCAACGTATGTTTAAAAGCGATTAGGTGCCGGAGACCCAATACTGTTCGGATATAGACTCACAAAGAAGGAAATCAATATTTCATCAAGAAAAGCTATTACAACAAAGTAGAGATGGGTCTTGCATGATGGTGCAGGGGGAGCAAGCTCGCCCCACAAACATGGATGCTGGCTTCCACGTGCTCCATCTTTTTGGAGGGAAATGGAGAGAGGTTTTTTCCTCTTTGGATTAACAAGCAAAATCTAATCTTTTTGGTCCGGGCAAGATGGATTTAGGATCGAGTGATCTAATCGAGATTTTCTTTTAGAATTTAATATGGAAAAACGGATTGAAATTTGAGAGGAAAAAGAGAGAATGAAGAGGAAAATGGAGAGGAGATCTCCTAATACAAGGATACTTTTGTCTTATGATATGCTATCATATGGTGGTTGCATGTCATCACTCTATTAATAGAGGTGAAAGATATGATCATTTTGGAATGGTTTGGAAACTTGAAAGATCAATTTGAAATTTTTTAAAGTCGAGGTGATGTCTCTAGAATATGAGTTGAGTTGAGGAGATATACTTATAATTTTTCTAACAAAATAACTAAAATAATAGTATGAAAGATAATCCTATCATAACTGATCCACATCATCGCAACTCTACTGTTAGAAAATTAGTTAAATAGTTTTGAATTTAAATTTAATTAAATCAATAACTTTTTGTTTCTGTAATAACTTATTTATATAATTTATTTTTCAAACTTTTCCCATGTATCTCTGTATATATGATAGAAATCATCAATGAAATAGGATGAAGCACTTTTCAAGAAACTTCAGTTAAATTTTTATATGGTATCAGAGCTTCTAACTCGAAAGAAAATGTCAAACTCAGGCTCTGCGGATTAGTTATGATAGGATTATTTTAAATAAATAGAAAAACAAATCTACCCTCCACGCTTCTTCTTCCTAGTCCTTCCCATCCTCCTCTTCTCTTAGATGCCAGCACCTCCGAGGTTGTTGGTGGTCGGTGCTCCGGCCAAGGCTCGAGCAAGTGCCCCACATCTAAAAACTCGTCCGTCTATCCTCTTTCTCAGCCCCCCACCACCCGAACAATGTCCCCTCTACCACGCTCACAGATGCTACCACCAGGGCTATCTCCATAAGAAAGACAACAAAGGAGTTGAGGACGACTTGAGGACCACGATCTCATTGTCACCCTTTTCCACTGCAAACCACTGCGAGCAAAGCATTGACAGCTATTTAAAGAAGAAAAAAATAGTGTTTTGAAGGCAGGAGAGCCAAAGGATGATGTGGAAGAAGAAGCAAAGGAGTATTCTATAGGAATGGATAAAGTCTTTCATGTGAAAGTCTATCCTGATGGTCTTTTATGACGCTCGATCATGCACCACAGCCACTTTAAGACGCATACGTGAGCATGATCATAACTATTTGCATGCAATCACTCGTCAATTCAACGGTTGTGCACACAAGAAATGGTCAACAGATCTGATCTAGTTTTGACGAAGCTCAAGGTATCGCTTGATCTCTCCATCATCTTCCTTGCTAGCGATAGTCCCAGCAGGAATGCCTCCATGAACCATGGGGAAGGTGCAAGCATCCAAGAAAGACGGAGGGAGATTATTGGAGGATGGGGAAACGTGACATAAAGAGCCCACTCTATATGATCCATTATGGCGCTTGCCCCATATGATTTCCGTTCCTAGCCAATAACCCCAGCTTTCATGAAGGCTAAGGCTCATCTTACCACAGTAAAGAATAGTTGACGTTTGCCACAAATTCAGCATTGCATTAATATTTGAAGTGACAGAATGAAGCTACCATCATACATTTCTCATAATGTTCACGGGATGTCATATTACCCAGGGTTGGCAATCCAAGCATAATCTATGATGCTCGACTTTGACCAAGCTTTGGCTGCAATGTCAATATGAAATACTATTCTTTCTTGCACTCGTATGGCAGCCATAACACTTAGAGCTTTGCTCAAGTATTTCTTTATAATATTTTTTATAAAAAATATTATAAATATTACATATTATTATTTTATATAATTTATTATTTTTTTTAAAAAAATTCTTTCCTTTCTTTCCCATGGCTCCTCTATTGATCCGCCTTCCTTTGCTTCTCCACATCCACCACCTTTCCAATGCCACTATGGCTGCTCCAAGCAGTCCTTTGCCTGTGGCTCCTCCCACCGGCACCCTGCCCATGCTCCTCCATCTCCCTCGACTGGCGACTTCTCCGCAACCCTTGCATACCCGCAGCTCGTCCGCCCGCAATCCCCTCCCCTCCACCCTCAGCGCCCATCAGTCCTCCACCCTTGGTCCACACCCCCCCATCTGGTGACCCTATGCGCGCGCCCGCATTCCCCCCCCACCTCCCCCCAGCTCGTCTACCCTCCGTGTCCTCCGCCCACGGTCAACCCCTCAAGCACCCGCGGCTTCTCTGCACCATCCCCTCCCCGCCCCCAAAAAAAAGCCATCCACCTACGATCACCAACACCCACCCTGGCCGCCTGCAGCTTCTCCACGCAACACAACATCCTCCCCATGGGTCATCCGCCCCCCGCCCACTTGTGATCACAATCGTCTGCCCTCGATCCACGCAGTCCCTCGCCACCTACGATCCCCGCCAACCCCAAGCAGTGCCCGCAGCTCCACCCTCTGTCCACACCCCTACCACCCACGGCTCCTCCACCTTCACGGACTTTTTTGGAAAAAGAATTAATTTAATTACAAAATCTATCATTAATTCAGTGTTGGAATGCCCCTAATCTTTGAAATATTTATCGCACCACCCGTGCACATGAGCACCTTAATCTGTTGAAATTCGAATGGTCCATGTTTAATCCAACGACCTAAAATCTACAAGCAATAAAAAAATTAAAATATCCTTTAAAGCACCATAGCAAAATCCTGACATATAATAGCCACTGTTACTCTTCTTATTAACTAATGAAGATTATTTTATTCTAGAGCACAACCTTCATAACTACAAGAAGATAGGCTCTGGCTATTGAAAGGATGAGACTGAAGCCGATCATTCCATGCCTGATTAGCCAAGAGCAGGGGGTGTTTCTCAGTGACTGTTGCATCATTGATAACATACTGCTTGTCCAGGAGTTTATGCATGACCTGCAGTGGGCTCCTATTCGTCAGAGCTTGATGACGATCGAGCTAGACATGGAGCACGCGTACGACCGAATGAGTTGGAGGTCTGTGTGATAGACGCTTCACGAGTTTGGCTTCCATGACAGATGGACTGATTAGGTTATGGACTATGTGGAAGGCCCGAGCTTTGCCATCCTGATCAATGGCTCTCCGACAGAGTTCTTTCACTTGATCAACGGCCTTCGGCAAAGGTGTCCCCTCTCCCCTTACCTATTTATTTTATGTGCTGATGTCCTATCTTGTGTTCTTTGAGTGGCAGTCCAGGGGGTGAGTTGGAGCTCTACAAGTCTACCCCTAGGATGCAGCCTTTGTCACATCTTCTATATGTAGATGACTGCTTGCTCATCGATCAGGCCTTACTATGCAATGTGAGATGCTTCACATCTACGATGGAGGCCTACTGCTGAACGTCCGGACAGTGCATGAATCTGTAGAAGCCTACTATCATCTTCAACCCAAAGACGAAAATCTAGATGAAGCACATGACTCGAGACAGGCTGGGGATTCTCGAGTAGATCGAGACTCTGACTTATCTTGGTGTCCCCATCACGGGTCGGAGACTACGGAGGACTGATTGCAGGCTCATGGAGCAGAGGATTCAGAAGTGCCTCAATGGCTGGTAAGCCTACTCTCTTTCTATGATGGGGAGGGCTACACTCGTGAGGTCAGTTCTGAGCTCCATTCCGATCTACCTACTTGTGAATACTGTTGTGCCTTGCGCTTGTCTTAAGAGTCTGGAACAGTAGTTTCGAAACTTCTTGTGGGGCTTCATGCAAGGTGGTCACGGACTGCACCTGCTCTCCTGGAAAGTTGTCTGCCAGCCAGTGCGCGATGGGGGCCTGGGGATCCAATCTTTGCTACTCAGGAGGGAGGTGATGTTTGCCAGGCATGCTGTGAGATTCCTCACCCAGTCCGACTATCTGTGGAGCAGGATGATGAGAGCTCGCTATAGCACTTGGAGTCAAGGATCCGATAGTCGAGAAGACCATAGTTGCTCTTTCATCTGGAGGGAGATTTATACTCATAGCCCTACAGTGGAAGCCCAGCTTAGGTGGTTGATTAGCGATGGAACCTCGATTGATGTGAGTTAGGATGCGTGGATTTCCAACCTACCTCTTTCCTATTGACCGACATTCGTCAATATGGAGGTGGGCGATGACTGGTGCATTCGCGACTTGTTCACTGAGGACAGCAAAGGCTGGAGGACCCAAGACATCATCTAACTGTTTGGAGGCCATCTTGCCGACAGAATCCTTGCTACCTCCATCCCTATCCACCGAAGTCAGGATTTGAGGATGTGGGGCCAATCTTGCTGTGCCAGGATCCCTACCAGGGAGCTTGCTACAATGTACAGACTAGTGTTGGAGAAGAGGATCGAGATAGTCTAGATTTGGAGAGCTGTTGTCCACCTCGGGGTTAGACTCTTCCTTTGGAAGGTCGCCTGGGACCGTCTTCCGACTCGATCCCTCCTCAGAGACAAGGGCATGAAGCTGTCGACCATCTGCCCGAGCTGCGGAATGGAGGATGAGACGACGAAGCATGCCCTTCTTCGCTGTCCTAGGGCATGCTTGATCCGATGGATGGCAAATGGCCCACACTGAGGCGTATCTTCTAGCTCTTGGCTCTCTTCCTTGCTGTGATCCCCCATGGCTCGACTGGGAGGCTGGCATACATCGTCTACCAGATCTAGCTATCGAGGAACAGTCTAATCTTCGATGCCGAGGTCGTTCCCGCACATCGGATGCTGGAAAGAGCCTATTATCTGACGGAGGAGTACTACCGCTTGAATGCTACCGGACAATCCCTTGATGATCCGAGTTTCTGGGGCTCTCTTACTGCTCCTGCAACGATCCGTAAGGTGCTTTTCATCTCCTGGGAGCCCCCACCCTCGGGCTTCATCGAGATCAACTTTGATGATAACGTCAAAGGGGATAGAGGTGGTGCAGACTGTGATCTGAGCCCCTAAAGGCAGGTTGCTGGCAACTGGAAGGTCCCCTCCATTTGAGCCATCAATTCCTGGCACGGAGCTTTGGGCCGTCTGGATAAGCGTTACCTGCGCACGATTAAGGATGCGTGCGGAGAGGATCATTGTGGAGGGTAACTCTGCTACTGTCATTGTCTGAATCCAGGGTGTTGTAGAGCAGTCCATAGTTCATCTATTGATTCACGATATTCGGGAGTCTCTTTGACAATTCTCTGCGATAACTGTTCGACACATCTTTCGGGAGGCAAACAGTGCTGTAGATTGAGTTGCATCCTTTGTTGCCAAACATTATGAGTCTTGTAAATGCACCCAAATCAACTATCAGTATGATCTCCGAATTTTTGATGAATTTTAATAAGTTAAAAAATCATTAAATTTGTGAACATGCTCTGAGAGGAAATAATAATCGATTTGTAACAAAAGCGTAATGAACATAAACACATTTTCACCTGACAATTTCTTCTGCAGAGCATCTGCTATCATCAACCGGATAGAGTTTGATGGATGCATCAGTGCTTCCAAAACATCCCACAACTCAATAACAAACTGCACTACCACAAGGAGAAGAGCATTTCAGCCGTGGCAAAGCAACCCCACGAAAATTTCTGCAAGGGTCAAAAGGTATCATGGGAAAAAAAAGATTGCATTTAAATAATAAAAATAACTTTTTTCAATTGTTATCTATCACATATGACACATTGGCAATATGGCACACATATACCATGTGGTCCTAGATTCAAGATAACAAGTAAAAATGTTTACGTAATGTCAGCATGGGCAGAAAGGAAGCCACTTCAACATACTGGAAGCATAGAAAACAATGCATGTGATAGTCACATTATGGTTTTAACTGCTTGGCCATCTGTACACTGGTCTTACAATAACCCAATTTGCTACTCCTGTCTATTAGGTAAGGTCTGTGCAATCAGTGCAATATCTGCACTCATCGTCAAAGTCCAGCTTGATCTGGCATCTTGCACACTTTTTTGTTACCCTTGGACTTCCTGCTTATTAAAAAGGAAAAAATGAGGTACTAATGTCAAAAGAAAGGATTATATTGGCACTCTAATGATCTGAACTAAGAGGTCCCCTTCTCCCCTACCATATTCAAGGTGACGTACTACACATTTTTTTGCCATATATCTAACAAAAAAATGTCAAACTAGGCATGGCACTTATATTTAACACACTTATATAAAACGTAATGGTGTGCTTGAAAAGGTTTGATAACTTCTATTAAGGTGTGTGCACCAAAAAATAACAGCTGTTCTCTAAACCATGATCTCCCCTTTCGGTTCTTTAAAGCAAGTCTGTTTATTTCTAGTCCTAAGAAAAATGCTAAAGCAGAATCATGTATGTCGTAGGAAAAAAGAACTTGATATAATGTCTGAAATTGTGTAAAGGGAACACATGGAGAAAACAAAGTCAGGAGGGTTCATGCAAATAAAAGAAAGAATGGCTCATTGATGTCTCAAACTTTTCATCATGACAAGCAAACTGATTGGACGGTGATGTGCAAATTAGGGCTGAAACATTGGATTCAGATCAGATATCAGTAATCCATATTCACATCCTTTTAATATGACAAACACGAACATAGGCACAGATATTGATTAGATGCTAAAATTCGTATCCCTATATTTGCTTTAAACATAAATGGATAAAATCGGATATTGACAATATAGATATAAATGCAGATTAGATCGGAAAGTTAAAATTTATAAACTGCCAAACTTAATATATCACCATATGGAAGGTAAATTAAGTAAAAGACATTAACATGTTGTCACTTTCTTTTTCCTTTAAAGTTCATGAGAGCTGTACAAGACTAAATAAGATTGCAAATGAAACCAAATATTCAGATATAGATCGAATAATTATCTATCTATATCTGTATCCATTTTACTTAGACAGATATGGGTAATGATACAGATAATAGTTGGATATTCAAATTTGTATCCATTTCAAGATGGATTCTAATACAGAAAAAGATCCAGGTGGATATTATCCGGTCCACTTTCACCCTAGCATAGATGTAATGAATCCTCATAATACAAGATTAAAGGCAAAAGAAAAAGCAATCTTTAACGTCAAATCATAAAAAAAAAAAAAAGATATTTTGGTCCAAATTTTGGATTAAAAATGCTTTAGAATGAAAATTCACGTCTTACTGCGATGAGTAAAGAGTGAAGTGCTGACTAATTAAGCAATCTGTTATACATGACTGTGATCTTTGATAGAAAAAATGTCATCAAAGGATGTCATCACAGAGCAAATTTTTTAGAAAATACTTTTTGATGAGCAAAACATTTAAAAGATGGAAACCATGTGACAAGAAGATCAATCATATTGTTGAGAACAAATGAATGCCTCTGGTTTCTTTGCTTGATCATAAACACCAGCATCCTGTTACAACAATAACGGCATGCCATGTCATAGAAGGCCAAATATGTTAATCTACTTAACTTCAATATTAATCCATATGTGCATTAACAATATTACCAAGTTAGCATGGCTATCCTGTTTTCACATGGAACTTGAACATATATTTACAAATAAGTCTCGACGAACCTGGTTTGCAACAATGAAAATGGATTCGAAAAGGAAGCATAGCAGGTAACCAGACTCTTCATGAAGAACATTGCAGATCAGCTATGACATAAGCTGCACCACACATCCTCCAACTCATTCGCTTTCACATGATTCAGTCCAATGGCAGCCTACAATTTGAGGAAGCATCATCCATTAGACAACATCAAATGTAACATTAAGTCCACTATCATGATCGCGATGCTGATGATGACATGATAAACTGCATCCAAAGCATCTCTAGATGGATGCAGAAAATGACCCGTCAATGTCTTGCCTAGCTAGGCTTTCCTTCTATGATGCACTCGGGAAGAGTCTCTGTCTTGAAAGCAATGCTAAATGCAAGTCATGACAACAAAAATTTATTTAGCACTTCCTCCATGACTTGAGAGAGCAAGAAAAAAGATCTCTTTATCCTTTTTCCCTTTCTTTTTTTTGTGGGGTGGGAGATGTTGGTGATCTGAGGTTTGTGTGTGTGTGTGTTTATTTTTTCTTGTAACAGGAATATATTTTAAACTTTTTACATGGAGAACATGGGCATGAAGGATTATTTACATGGTCAAACATACTAGAAAACCATGTGTTTTTTGAATGTAAAGTGCCTTCATCATTTCAAATTATTTCCAAAACCCCACAATAAATCAGACTTGCATGCTTAGACCAAAACTAAACCAGTCTGATAATTTTTAATAATCCAAATTGAAAAGAAAAAAGCCATTTGGTTCTCATCTTAAAAGCTGGAGTTCATGGATTCAAATTAAAAGTTCAAACACAAGGGTAATAGAGTCACAGTGGTTATTTTGCATGAATCTGAAAAATACATGGAAAAGCATGCATCCTTCAAATTCTTAGAATAAACAAGAAACAGAATCAAATAAGAATTAAGCAAGAATTGTGCTCCCAATACACCCTTTCTCCTATTTTTTTTTAACATCTTGAGCGGTTAATAGCAAGAGCAACCCATGAACGAATGAACATCTCGAACAAAATACCAAGCTTCAGGCATAATTTTGACGTTTAATTGATGAGATGATTGATTAAAAACCTGGATGTCATAGACTCACACAACAGAAGATGCCACAGAATTTTTAAAAAAAAAAATCATTAAAGTAATCTACTTGATTTCCACCATAATTTGACCAATACGTTACCAGACCGAGCAAGTGCGGGGTAATGTCACCAGGAAAGGAAGACCAAGAGAAGTGAATCATAAAGGCTTATCATCAGAAACTGACCGCAGGATCACAACTTAAAGTGAGAAATACCAATATCAAAACAAGAGAACCAGAGAAATCATCAGCAAGAAACGAACAAGCAAAGGGAACTGCAAACAAGAAAAATTCTTGATTCACATCAACATCGTATTGTTCGTGTTACGGTGGTTACGGCGAATGCCTCGGATTAGCGCTATATCACAACATGTCAAGCTCTCAGGTCATCAATATGATTGCTGACTGCCGTATGAGCTGAAGAGTCTATTTTCATGCTGAGTTGAGGCGTCCCAAAGATCTAACCTGTTTATGAGCTGTTCGGCCGACTTATCTCTTCGACGTGCATGACAGCTGTCTATCCCGAATAGATAAGATTTGACGTAACCATCTCCCTTGATCTCATGGTAGCGATTAAAGGCTGAATTATCTCGCCCAGTTTGGCATGTCCAACGGTCCGATAATCTTAGGATCATACAATCTCACAGCTAACAACTCAGCTGTCTGATATTCTTCTATATAAACAACCAGAGTCCCGAGAGCCTAAGTAAATTCAATCGAATCTCTCTCAGAGAACCCGTTGTGGCTTCTTTATTCTCTGCTTTTCTGACTTGAGCATTGGAGGATCCTCGTCGGAGTCACAATCTTCGATTTGGGACTTGTTTTGCAGGTGACTCCAACACCAATATCTCTGCTCGAGATTTTCAAGTGTCCGTCTTCCAACCCTGATCGATTTAAGTGGCAACAGATACAGAAAGGGCCTACATTCGCATTCATGGCTCCAAAATGGACATCTTCTCGACTTTCCAATGCCGCCGTCTCCCGACAGACGGCCAGCCAAGCTGACAATCAAGTTTAGCCGCTAGCACCAAATCTCTCCGTCGGTTCAACCGATCGTCCCTCCACCAGTTCAACCAGCCCTACTGACGTTAGTCACGGCCGATCAATTCGGTCAACTCTTCCAACAAGTTCAATATCTGACGACTGTAATTCAAGCGGTCCAGACCTTTCTCGCATCCTTTCAAGCGGCACCACAGCCTCCTCAGACTGTCCCTGCACCCCCTACGACGCAGTTTCCTCAAGGGTGCCGTTTGTGCCTTTCGAAGCGGCGCCCCCACAGAATCCTGTTTTATCTACGGCTCTACAGCCAGCATCTCAACCAGAGCCACAGACGCCTCCTCGAAGTCCAGAGAGGAGATTAACTCATCAAAGTCGCCTTAGGGCCCAGTAGCCGGTCAGACAGCGATTTTTAAGTCCACAGTTGGGCCATGACTCAACCCCCGGACGTCGATCTCCTCTACGCTCTAAGGTTGGTACTGTCTATGAAGTTGACTTTGAAAGATGGTTCCAGGAGCTCGACCAGCAGTTGGGCCAAAAAATTGAAAAGGCTCTCAACAATAATGACTCCTCGACGCTCTTCTAAGGGTATAACAGCCAACCATCCTTTATCCCGAGGATTGTGTAGGAACCACTCTCTCTGTACTTCAAACTACCTCTGTTGGAGGTCTACGATGGGACCACCGATCCCGTCAATCATGTGAAAACCTTCAAGGCAGTC
Source organism: Elaeis guineensis (assembly GCF_000442705.2). Taxonomy (NCBI): domain Eukaryota; kingdom Viridiplantae; phylum Streptophyta; class Magnoliopsida; order Arecales; family Arecaceae; genus Elaeis; species Elaeis guineensis. The sequence continues at coordinate 127,260,112 of NC_025994.2, forward strand.
ATGCTCCTTCAGGAAGCATCGGATGTGATCCTCTGTCGAGCGTTCCCTCCAACTCTTAAGGAGGCTGCTCGGTAGTGGTACTCGAGTTTGAGACCGATGTCTATCCATTCCTTTGAAGATTTATGCTGATCTTTCATCGATCATTTCATTAGCAGCCAACAACAGCAGAAGCGGTCCGACTACCTCCGTACCATCAATCAAAAGGAGGATGAGTCAATCCGCTCTTTTACAAACAAATTCAACTTGGCGACCTTGAAGATCTAAAATCTGGATCAGTCAATCGTGATGGCCGCAATAATGAGCAATCTCCTAAAGAACGATTTGAAAAAGTCATTAGTTAAGACTTATCTTCAGGATCTCCTGGATATACTTGCCCGTGTGGAGAAGTACGTCCGTATGGAAGAGGCCTTTATCGATGATACTCATGCCGGTTCAACCACGATAGAACCCAGTAAGGAGTGCCAGCCAAGGCAAGAGGAGAAAAGATGTCAGCATTTTCAATCCCCACCCCTGAGATGGAATAATGGGGGTCGCAATCGTCAATCCTGAAGTCCTCCAAGAAGAGTTCGGAAACCATCACCTCCTCGACTGTACAATCGCTACATGCCCCTAAATGTTCCTCAAAAATAGGTGTTGTTATAAGTGGGGCCTGAGTTACCTAAGCCTTAGCTGATGAGAACGAGGTCGGAATGCTGTCGGGATCCGAATAGATACTGCTTTTACCATCATGACCACGATCATGATATCGAAGACTGCCACCAGCTTCGCAACTTGATCGAGAGGCTTGTCAGGCAGGGGTGGCTAAATCATTTTGTTCGAAGAGCGATCTCTCAATGTCGAGCTTCGAGAGTTTAGCAATCGCCCCCCTGCCTCAGCAGCATCTTCCTCAACCTCAGCCGCAGTAAGCACCAGTGCGGAAGGAACGACAGCAGTTCGGAAGGCAAATGGCGGAAGAAGAGCAACCCATCCGAAAAGAAATCCACATGATTACTGGGGGGTTGTCTGAAATATGAGCCGAATGGTGAAAAGCGGCTCACATCTAGATGAAGTAACCAAATGCCGACTAATTAATCTTTTACAGAAAAATGTGGGTCTTGTCACCTGATAGTCAACTTTGATTTGGTGATCTGATGCTGCGGCGAGCTAAAGTCTCACAGCTTACCGAACAGACACTAGAAGGAAGGCTATTGCCCAATCGAGAGGATGAAGTGGCACGCTCAGAAATTTATAAGCTAAAACAGCTCGATGGGACTCCAATTTTCAGACCGTGAAACTCGGTGAACCTCAACATATATTATCTACAATATAACTACTTTTCATGAAAATAAAATTTATAAGACCATCAATTATAATGGGCACCCGAGTTCTCCAAGAGTTGCTTCCTCCTACTCAAGACTCTGAATTATAACTATGGTCAACTAATGTGAGGGCTAACTTACCAGACCCTCGAAAAGACCTCGATGACTCCGAGGTGGGGCTAACTTACCAGACCCCTGCAAAGTCCGAGTCGCACGAGAAATGGAGAGAGATCCTTAGGAAATCTCCGAGGTGGGGCTAACTTACCAGACCCTTGCAAAGTCCGAGTCGCACGAGAAATGGAGAGAGATCCTTAGGAAATCTCCGAGGTGGGGCTAACTTACCAGACCCTTGCAAAGTCCGAGTCGCACGAGAAATGGAGAGAGATCCTTAAAAAATCTCCACAGGGCTAGCTTACCAGACCCTCAAGAAGACCTCGACGACTCTGAGGTGGAGCTAACTTACCAGACCCCTGCAGAGTCCAAGTCACACGAAAAGTGAAGGGAGATCCTTAGGGAACCTTCGGAAGGCTAACTTATCAGACTCTCGAGAAGACCTCGACAACTCCGAGGTGGGGCTAACTTACCAGACTCCTGCAGAGCCCGAGTCACGTGAGAAGCAGAGGGAGATTCTTAGGAAACCTCCAGAGGGCTAACTTACTAGACCCTCAAGAAGACCTCAATGACTCCGAGGTGGGACTAACTTACCAGACCTCTATAGAGCTCGAGTCGTACGAGAAGCAGAGGGAGATCCTTAGAGAACCTCAGGAGGGCTAACTTACCAGATCCTTGAGAAAACCTCGATGACTTCAAAATGTGGCTAACATATCAGACCCCTACAGAGCTTGAGTCATGCGAGAAGCGGAGGAAGACTCTTAGAAAATCTCCAGAGGGCTAACTTACCAAACCTTCGAGAAGACCTTGATGACTCTGAGGTGGGGCTAACTTACCAGACCCCTGTAGAGATTGAGTCGTGTGAAAAGTAGAGAAAGATCCTTAAAAAATTTCTGAACGGCTAACTTACTAGATCCTCGAAAAAATCTCGACAATTTTGAGGTGGGGCTAACTTACCAGACCCCTGCAGAGCCCGAATCATATGAGAAGCGAAGGGAGACCCTTAGGAAATCTTCGGAGAGCTAACTTATTAGACTCTTAAAAAGATCTCGATGACTCCGAGGTGGGGCTAACTTATCAGACCCCTGCAAAGCTCAACTCGTGCGAGAAGCGGAGGGAGATCCTTAGGAAACCTCTGGAGGGCTAACTTGCCAGACCCTCAAAAAGACATCTACGACTCTGGGACGGGGCTAACTTATTAGACTCCTACAGAGTCTGAGTCACACAAGAAGTGGAAGGAGATCCTTAGAAAATCTTCGAAGAGATAACTAATCAGACTATTAGAATACCGCCGAGAGTGCAAGATGCCGTAGGCACAAGCTCGCCGCTGGTACACACTACCTCTCACGCGAAGACGAGAAGTGCTAAATAATGTAGGCACAAGATCGCCACAAGCACACAATACCACTCGTGAGGAATAATTAATCAGACCCTCGAAACATCACTAAAGAGCCCTAGATGCTATAGGCATAAGCCTGCTGATCTGAGGGTCTTGCATAAGCAGTGGATGTAAGAAACTGTCCAACAAGAGTCGCCATCTCTAGAGATCTTTCAGTCTCCATTATCGCAATCGGATCTTTCTCCAGATTATCGATCGCCTCTTCCATCCGTACTTTCTCAATCGGATCTTTTTTAGAGCATCCCTCGACGCTCATCTTCGGTGCCATCTCTGTCGGTGCCCCATCGATCGAAACTTTCTCCGAAGAATCTTGTGTTACGGCTTCCAAAGGCAGGGCCGTGGGTTCAATAGTAGGAGCACCACATTCTTCTTCTCTGACCACGAATCCCATTTCAGTAACTGGAATCATGATCTATCTCCTACAAGTCAAAATTTGCTCAAGTCTTGTCACGCACTGTGAATTCATCTTGCTTCAAAAAATCACGACGGACAATCAGCACAAAAAGATCTATGGCTACCTGTGCTTCCAGAGCATAAATTTAAAGAAAAAAAAATGAAAAGCCACCGCAAATGATTAAAACCTCGAAGAGACCATCATCTAAGTGGTTCCATCAGTTATGCCCATTCGCGTTAGTCGTATTAGACTGACGTCACCCGTCTTAAATGCAACAAAAGCAGGTGTGAAGGCAGAAGCGCATGGCATTGGATCTGAGGTACTTTTTGGAGTACTCCTTTCGTCTGATCCTCAAGAGTAGGAGATAGTGTTATGGTGGTTCCCGCAAGCGCCTCAGATTAGCACTATCACAATACGTCAAGCTCTCAGATCATGAATACGACCACTGATTGCTGTATAAGCTGAGGAGTCCATCTCTATGCTGAGCTGAGGCATTCCCAAAGTCTAACCTGTGTATAAGCTGCTCAACCAACTTATTTCTTCGACATGCACAACAGCTGTCTATTCCGAATAGATAAGATTTAACGTAACCATCTCTTCTGATCTCGTGGGAGCGATTAAGGACTGAATTATCTCGTCCAGTTTGACATATCCAACGGTCCGGCAATCTCAGGATTGTGCAATCTCATAGCTAACAACTCATCTGTCTAACATTCTTATATACAAACAACTAGAGTCCTGAGGATCCAGGTAAGTTCAATCGAATCTCTCTCAGAAAACCCGTTGCTGCTTCTTTATTTTCTGCTTTTTTGACTTAAATGTCAGAGGATCCTTACCGGAGCCACAACCTTCGGTTTGGAATTTATTTTGCAGCTGACTCCAGCACCAGTATCTCCGATCAAGGTTTTCAGGTGTCCGTCTTCTAACCTCGATCGATTTAAGCAGCAACAACTCAAATTTGAGACAATAACCAGGCATCTACCAACCTAGTAACAACTTCCTCCACTGGAGTGCAAGATCGCCAGCAAACTTGATGCAAAAAGAAACCAAAGACATGAACCCTAAATTCTCAGGGCTAGCTTCAAGACCGCACCCGATATAAAAGACACTAAGATTAGAACAAGATGCCCAAAAATAAAAGAATATGAAAAAGGAATCGCGAACAGCACTAGTCACAGGTTTAGGCCATAACCGAACAAATTTGAGCCAAGAATCGGGGTGTATGATTGCGGGGAAAAAGCATAAAGAGATCGAAATCATAAAACCTAAATCACAAATCTGACTACAAGATCGCATTCTATTCTCTTCAAAAAAAAGGAAAAAAAACAACCAAAATATCGCATTCAAGATAGGAGACTCCAGGATGAAATTACGGAAGAAGATGATTTGGCTTCCAAAAAAGAAGTAGAACAAATTAGGGTTGTGGACGTTACCATGAGAGGAGAGATCGGCTGAGATCAACGGAGAGAGGTGGGAGATGAAAAGAAGACATAGAGAGGGAAGGAAAACCATCATCCATTTCCCTCGACACTTCTATCCCATGAGTGAGGGGACGAGGGCTTTCATTGGCACGCAGGTGGATCCTGAAACTTTCTGGTGTTTGTCTTCCACACATAAAATCAAAATGTTGTGGTTACGAGGCTCTGTTACGCCCTAACTATTTGTTGGATCAGGTCCAAAGGACCACGCCAAATACCACGATGGATAACACGCCATGTTACCCGGTGTATCCCACCGATTCCCAATTGTGCATTATCCACCGTGCATATGCTCCGCGATTTGTTCTGATCCACTTAGACCTGGTCCTAGTAATTTCGTCTATTAACGCGCCAAGGTTGTTGCTACTCCAAATCGCCGAATCATCTGCAGCACTCGTGGATTTTTTTTTTTTGGGTAATAAAGGATCATATTATATTACAGTAAGTTGCAAGTTAAGACGGCGTTGTGATACATCCAAAAGATAAAGAAAAAAAAAATTAAACAGAACATGAAGGGAACGTATGTACATCCAAAGATAACGTGGAATCACAAGGAAGGGTAAGATTCTGTAATCCAACGGACATCCACTGCAAATGTTGAGATTTCTTTAACCCTCCAAATCCTGAAGCTTGAATTGACCTACTAATAACTTTGCAAAGAGAAAAATCAGACGTAGTTGCATAAAATAAGAATTGAAATTACCTTAACAGCATATGGAATTCAGATGTTGAAGCCAGCTAGGAGTAGGATGTAATTTCAGGTAATAAGAAATGAAACAACATTAACAACATGTGGAGTTTTGTTGATGGGTCCAGTTGGGAGCAGTAGATAGTCACTCTGAATAGAAAGATGATGTGAAGTAGCAAGTGGCAGAGTAGCATGTGACCATAGATCAAAAGTAGATGTGAAAATGAATAGATGACGTTTGAAAAAGAGCCATAAAACCTCCAGATAGTTGATGAAGACAATAAACTGATTATATGATGCACAACAGTAGCTGAATTCTTGGATCTGCATATGCCATTTAAAAATGAACATCTGAAAAGTAATAAACAGCTGCAACAGTGTATAAGAAGATGGCACATCCCTGCATGGCACAATTGAAGAATCTGGCACTAAATTGAAGACCATGGCAATGGCACATCCCTGCTGGAGCAGAAGAGAAAAATTAATCGAAACAGGTTAGTAGATAGCACTCGCAGATTTTTGAGCCGCTGTCCGTGCTCTCCGTCACCACTACAAAGGAATAAATAAATGATTTATCAGAGCTTGGGAGTAACACTTCTCCGTTTTGAAGCCTGAAATATTCAGAAAAGAAAAAAAAAGCCAGGAATGTTGGGGAGTCTGGTGAGATATGGGAGCCAAGCAGCTGTGGCGTGGACTATATGCTCTCTGCCACTGCCACTTGTTCTATAGGAGATAGAGAAATTCTTTGTACACTGCCCGTCCGTGGTGTAGAAAATCCGATGTGGAGCGCACCATCTCGTCTGATTGACACGTAGCAATCACTTTCCAATATATATTTAATGCCCGTAGTTCTATTTTCTCATTTAAAATTTTGAATGATAAAAATATTATTTCTCTTTTGAAAAAATTATGATATTTTATACCGATATTATGAAATTGTACGTTGAAACTATGATTTTCTGCATACGATGTCATAATTTTTTCATAAAATATCATAAAGAGAGAAGAGTATTTTCGTCATTGAAAAATTTTATATAAATTTTTTAATAACGAAAATATCTCTATCAAAATTATGACAATCTGTGAAAAATTATGATGTATTATACAAAAAAAATCATAATTTCAATGCAAGATATCATAATATTAATACAGAATATCATAAGCATTAAATACGTATTCAAAAATGATGGCTACGTAATCCAATCGATCCTCCATGTCTGATTTTCCACACCATAAGTGGTGTACAAAGAACTTTGCATAGGAGATACGGCAAGCAACCGTTTTCCTCCATGCTTAAGGCCCGGTCTGTCGTGCTTGTGGACTTGTAACTTTGGAGTCAGGCGTAGCCCATCAACCCTTCACGGAACGAGTCCATCTACAGGCCACTGATGGGTGAATGGTGATCGGCGAACCACCAAATTGGTCCAATAGGACGGTTGCTTTTTGTCCCATCTGCGTTCATCTTTCAAGTCCACACTCTCCGCTTTGCTGCTCCACAACCAAGCTTAGCGCAAGTCAGACCCCCTAATTTTTTTTTTTTTTTTTTTTTTAGGCCGGGGGGCGGTTTTGGGGGCGCAAGGCAATTTATTCAAGTAAAGTGCTTAAAAAAAAAAAAATCTTTCTGCATTTTGTATGAAATTGCAAATACTTTCTACATTTCAAATTACTACAATATATATCTTGCATTTTACACATTGTTTAAATAGATCCGTAGTCCATTTAATTCCAATCTTGACTAGTTGAAAATGCTTTGTCTAATATGATTTTTGTTTTTTTTTTATAGGTGGAGGCAAAGAATCCTGTTTCTCGCTTGGCTCATTGATCCAACAAAGGAGTGAGTTATGGTGCCTTAACTGTTCCGTGTTGTCGATAGGGAACCATGTCATCGACAGTGGTGTGCCGCAAAGCAATGATGGATCTGTTGGTGAAACAGCAGCAATACATGGGGAGGTGCTGGTGGAACTCAAAGAAAATCAATATACAAAATTTTGACAAAATAAAAGATAACTATTTAGATATAATATATATTATTAATAAAATTTAAAAATATATATAATATTTATAATATTTTCTGTTGCAGCAAGGAAAAATAAAACTTGAAATGTAGATGAAATCTTGAATAGATATGCCAATGAGGAAAAGATTTAAAACTTCAATTATGATTAAAATAAAAATAATTAAAGTATAATGTGGTAATTATGAGAGTTTCAAAGTTTTTACTATAAGGGGACGTTTGGTATGGGTTAATCCATCCATGATCAAGGGTAATATAGGTGAAAGTAATGAGATCGCTGTATTTGATTGCACCATGGTGATCCTTCGTGGCGGTGATTTTAAATCACCCCACTTCTCAAATCATCATCCAATATAGTGACAGGGAATCCGTTCTTAAAGACGGATATCCAACATCACTTCATCACAGTGATCCTATATTAAAATATGTTAACCAAAATATCCTCACAGTTGAGAGACTTTCCGAAAGAGAAAATCTTTTTTTTTTTTTGCCATAATATTTTTTCCACACGTGTGGGGTGGGTAGTTAAGGCATCTTCTCCACGGAAGAGAAGGAAGTGCGCGGGTATGTAGGGCGTCATCTCCACGGAAGAGAAGGACTTCCTTCTCTCATAGTGCTAAAAAGAGGAAAAATCTATTTGATTTTGTTCTAAAATTTTTTCTATCTCAATCCTCAATCCCAATTCCCAAACAAATTGTCAAGGGTATTTTTGATATTATATAGTCGGTGATCTTGAATTTTCGTAGCATACCAAACAAGTTGCTTGTACATACCTGAGAATTTTTAATCACTAGAGGCAAATCAAACATAGTGATCTTAGATCACTAGAGATTAGATCACCTCAGGATTTGGATCGCTAATGATCTTAAATCATCGTGGTGATCCAAGTTGGGTCACCAAATGCTCCTTAAGGGAAACCAAATCAACGAACTAATACAGTATACTAGTACAATTTAAATTCAAAAGATAAAATATAAGTTTTTTTTTTTTTTTCAAATAATCCCCATCCAACTTGATTTGAGCTCAACTTTTAAGTAAGATTTATAAGTTTAAATATAGTTGAGTATAGAGAGATCAACGGGGACCGATAACTTATTAACCAGATTTGAAAATAATCCAAAATACAAGGTTTAGGCAAATATCCAAAATAAAAGAATTTTTTTCTTTTTGTGTGTGTAAGAAAGAGCATTCATACAACCTTAACGAGGATACATCTAAAAAGATCCGAAAGTAAAATATTCCAAAACAATCCTGGAGCTATCTACTTTTTAGTCCACAGCACCTCTCGCGAGCTCTTCACAACAAAAGCTGCAATCCCGTCAGCAACATTGTTCACCTCCAAGTCGATGTGCCGAACAATAAAGAAAGTTGTCTCCATCAACGGTCTCGAAATAAAAGGATTTCGGTGGAAAGGACAGAAAGGAATGAAACGAATTGGCCCAAATTGAACTCTATTGTTCATCTGTTCCTTTCCAAAGTGACCAAACAGACGTCAAACGCTGGAGAATCACGCACGGCACAGGCGTTGAGAAATGGTTGATTGTTCCACTCATTCCATTATAATTTGAGATTATCATCAGCTAGATGTTTGTTAAGGAGATGACAGCGGAACTTATTTGAGAATAAGCAAAGTGGGCACATCTAGTAAGAGAGACCAAGTTCAAAATTACATCGCTCCCAGCCCAACCCGCTCGATTTGCATCCTTACCTCTCATTAACCGGCTAAGGCAAGCTCCAAAACCAACAAGCAAAGCACAAGAAACACAATAAGCAAGCCGGTGGCACCAAATTAGTGCGAGTTTGGAGGAAATATCAAACACCTTTTAAGTTGTTGGTGGCGTGAGTTGGACTGCTTCTCACATGATCATTTTGCAGCCTAGAAGTGCAGAGCAATATCTAGCACAATGTAATACACTACACTCGAGGTTCGCTCATAAACTTTACTCCCATGTAAAGTAAATAGTAATAAATACTCAAACAACTCATATTGATAATTAAAACCAAAGCTTTTCAGTTCTTGCCAATTGTTTTCTGGGACAGAAGAGCTCCGTTTGTATGTTTGCCAGCTTGTGCATGCTTTTCTTTCTTTCTTTTAGATTCCAGCAAGATAAGAAGAATTCCATACTAACGCCAAAGAAGATGGATGCTTATATATCCACTACTTTATTATATGATCCGAGCTTTCCATTTTTCAATTATACAAGTATGGGCAGTGGTTCCCTTTCTCGAGCATGGGGGCGAGATTGGAGCAGTAATACTCAATGAAGCAAGGCACGAGGGTCAGATTTGAATGGCGATGCGAGTGTGCAAAACGGGCTCTTGGGCTAGAGTAATAACATATGGTGCGTTCAGAAGAACAAATATGCACGGTGGAGAGTAGTCGACAAATTCAAAGAGCTGAATTTGCTCAAACATGAAGAAGAAGATTGTCGAGTTACTCCCTAATGGAATAAATAACTTGAGACGTAAGTATAAATAAACTAATAGTTTAAGCCTTTAGATCCAATTGGATATCAATATGTATATCATGTCCTACTTGGTGTCAAGACTCCTATGCTCGTCTCCTCAACAAGTATAGCAGAACTTGAGCGGCATTGGAGACCGTGTATTAGTCAGTCGGAGCCTAAGGTTCATTCTAACCCAGCAGCATTCCATGGCTGGCAACCACATAAAAGAAAGTTTTATTTGATGCATCACAATTGCATCAATGTCAAAAAGATTGACATAGATCAACTTCATCATCTCGACATCCTTTGAATCAGAAAGAAATTTGTAAACCAAATTGGGATGAATTCGAAGAGCTTGACTTTGTTTATAGTGCAAATCGAAGAATTCGAAGGAGTGAATAAAACAAGTCCTGGGAATTCTCCATTGACAAGAGCTAAGGTTTTAGCGTGATGTTTAGCATGAAGTCAAGCCATCCAAGCAAAGTCCAGTACCGCGCACCTAACTTGGTTTTCTCGCATGCAGCGTGAATGCTAATATTCCCTTTTATGTCAGATCTTGACGGACCTGCAAGAAGTTTCTTAATGAAAATATCTTGCTTTTATTAATTTTTGGACCTCTGCAGTCCAGCATGGTCCTTATATGACATTCTCTTTTTCCAGTTACGTAGGCAAAAGTGGAGAAATTCAAATACTTAATGATACACAAATTAAACACCAGTGAGTATGATAAAATGGACACTGCCGGCCATTGGACACAAAGAAGAGAGAGTCATTATGTAAGCTACAAAAATAAGACTGAGATCTTCTGCAGTATTCAAAAAATAACGTAGAGTACTATGCATGTTGGGAACTGTCCATTTTATGATGGACAACAGCGCATGCTTTATCCAAACTGTCTAAATATCTCAGGATTTATAAATTTTTTTCTTTTTAGTATTCTAATATACATGATGGGCCATGTCCAACCGTGTACAGCATTTTTCAGTAATTTTTGAGTACCGCAGAGGATTTGTTTTTAAAAAAATAAAAGCATCCTTTCCTGATATATGTTAAATACCAATGATTATGATAAAATGGACAGTGACAGCCATTAGACACGAAGAAAGAGCCATTATTTTAGCTGGCATGTCTACCATCTCCAGAGGAGAAAAGCTGTGGACTCAGTGGATTACCATAAATCTAGAATTCTAGATCCTTTGTGACCAAAACTAACTCATTTCCAATTCTGGCCCAGATTTTTCTCCAAGTTTCAGGGCCATGTCCTATATTACTGGTCAATTTCAGCATAACATGCGTAAACTTATTTATTGATTGCAATCAGATATCTTATTACATCAGCTGAAGTAGTTTAGTGGACGTATGCTTACAATATTTAGTAGAACGATGGAGTGCTCTACTTTCCTAGAACGGTGAAATTTCAACCCATACAGACGAGATGGTCCCTAGTTTTGTTGCACCAATCAAACTAGCGGCAGAACCTTCATTTTTTTCAACTGAAAATAGAAGGCACAAAAAGAGAGAAGAATGCAGTGCTAAAACTTGCAATATCCCTTCATTTCAAGCATCATATTATGAAGTGCTTACAAGACATTAGACAAACAAAGGAACTAAATTCAATTCAGGTTTTCAACTTTTGCGCAGTTAGGATAGAGAAGCCACTTGAAAAGCAGCTTGCAAGGGAGAAATTATTAATTAGAACCATCGTACCACGTAGACTTGGGATCATGTAATAAAAAATTATCGTATCATTCAAAAGAATGATTTTTTTCATTAAAAACAATAAAAATTGTCGCTAGCTAACTATCGTTAGTGGTGAATCTTTTTTTCATTCAAATTTTTCAATAAAATTTGAAAAATAATGAATCTTGTTTTTAAGAAATAATATGATGGTTTTTTATTAGATGCTTCAAAATTCATGTGGTAAAACGGATCATGTTCTAGCTTCAAGGCTTGGAAGGCGAAATCACTACAAGTCCGGCCCAGTAACGAATCCTAGTTGGTGGTGTTTTTTAGTTGGGACAATGATGAGAATTGGGATCCTCTGAGTCTAATGTCTCCAGAGCTTAATGCTCTCATTCAAGCTGATGCAAATGGCACTACTTATCTTCGCCTCTGATCATTTTGTCTTACTTTCTTTTAACTTTAATATACAGGTATGGATTATGTTGTTACTGTCACAGTCTCTGCTTGCCCGGCATTACTGGATGGTTTTGGTTGACTTACAATTATGCTGCCTTACCTTCTTATTTTCAGCTCTATTTTTGCATTACATTCAGACCCTATGGTATTGGCCCCTGTTATCCGTGCAATTCCATTATGTCAAAGAGGGGATGCTTGCAAAAGCCTTGGATGATGTGATTTTCGATCACAGAGAAGGATTACAGCTGCAATGCCTACTTCTTCATCAAGTAGCTGTGGTGTATACAATGATTACTGATAGAGAAAAAAAGTAAAAGGGCGAATGGAAAAATTTATAGGCCCAAAAATAAACGGAAAAATTTTCAGAGAAGTAAAAATTTTCAGAGAAAAGAAAAGGATAGAGCAGTGAGGCTTTTGCTAACTTGTTTTTTCTTCTTTGTGCAGGTTGTCTGGCTTGGGTTCATTTACAGTAGCCATAGTTCTAATAGTATTTTAGCAGTGAGGTTTTTGCTAACTTGTTTTTTCTTCTTTGTGCAGGTTGTCTGGCTTGGGTTCTGTTATGGTGATTATCGTGAGCACCTTGGATCAGCACTATATCACAAGACATTTCAAGTTTTCAGATCATCAATACGACCACTAACTACCGTATGAGCCGAGAAGTCCATCTCCATGCTGAACTGAGGCATCTTCGAAGTCTGATCTGTGTATGAGCTGCTCAGCCGACTTATTTCTTCAACATGCATGACAGCTGTCTATCCTAAATAGATAAAATTTGGCGTAACCATCTCCTCTGATTTCGTGGGAGCGATTAAGGGCTGAATTATCTCGTCTAGTTTGGCATGTCCAACGATCCGATAATCTCATGATCGTACAATCTCACAGCTAACAATCCAGCTGTCCAACATCTTTCTATATAAACAACCAAAGCCTCGAGGATCCAAGATAAGTTCAATCAAATTCCTCTCAGAGAACTTGTTGCTGCTCTCTTATTCTCTGTTTTTCTTACTTGAGCATCGGAGGTTCTCTGTCGGAGCTACAATCTCCAATTTTGAACTTATTTTGCAGATGACTCCAGTACCAGCATCACCACGCGAGATTTTCAGGTGTCCGTCTTTCGATCTCCGATCAATTTAAACAGCAACAGATAGAGGAAAGGCCTACATTCGCATTCATGGCTCCAAGACGGACATCTTCTCGGCTTTTCAAAGCTGTTGCTTCCCGACAGGCGGCCAGCCAGGCGGCAATCAAGTTCAATTGCTGGCACCAAAAATTCCTCCATCGGTTCAATCGATTGTCTCTCCACTAGTTCAACCAGCTCAGTCGGTACCAGTCACGGTCGATCAATTCGGTCAGTTCTTCCAGTGAGTTCAACATCTAACGATAGCAGTCCAAGCAGTTAAGATCTTTCTCGCACCCTTTCAGGCAGCACCACAGTCTCATCAGACTGTTCCTGCATCCCCTACAGTGGTGCATCATACAGTTTCCTCGATGGTGCCGCCTGTGCCTTCCACAACAGTGCCTCCACAGAATTCTATTTTAACTGCAGCTCCACAGCCACCACCTCAATCAAAGCTGCAGGCACCTCCTCGAAGTTTGGAAAAGAAGTTGACTCATCAAAATCACCTTAGGGCCCAGCAGCCGGCTAGGCGGTGATCTCTAAGCCCACAGTCAGGCCATGACTCAACCCTCGGATGCCGATCTCTTCTGCACTCCGAGGCTGGTACTAGCCATGAAGTTGATTCTGAAAGACGATTCTAGAAACTCGACCAGTAGTTAGATCAGAAAATAGAAAAGATCCTCAACAATAATGGCTCCTCGGTGCTGCCCTATGAAGGGTATAACAACCAGCCGCCCTTCATCCCGAGGATTGTATAGGAACCACTTCTTCTGCACTTCAAACTGCCTCAACTGGATGTCTACGATGGGACCACCGACCCCATCGATTATGTGGAGACCTTCAAGGCAACAATGCTCCTTCAGGGAGTATCAGATGCAATCCTCTATCAAGCATTCCCTCCAACCCTTAAGGGAACTGCTCGATAGTGTTACTCGAGTTTGAGATCGACGTCTATTCATTCCTTTGAAAACTTATGTCGATCTTTCGTCAGTCATTTCATCAGCAGCCAACAATAGCAGAAGCGGTTCGACTACCTCCATACCATCAAGCAAAAGGAGGATGAGTCAATCTGCTTTTTTATAAATAGATTCAACATGACGATCCTGGAGGTCCAAAATCTGGACCAATCGATCGCAATAGCCACAATGATGAGCGGTCTGCTGAAAAATAATTTAAAAAAATCGTTAGTTAAGACTTATTCTCAGGATCTCCTGGATATGCTTGCCTGTGCGGAGAAGTATGCCCACATGGAAGAGGGCCTTACCGATGATACTCCTGTTGGCTCAACCGCGACGGGATCTAGTAAGGAGCGCTATCCAAGATGAGAGAAAAAAAGATGCCAGCGCTCCCGATCCCTGCCTCCGAGGTGGAATAATAGGGGTCGAAATCGTCAATCCCGCAGTCCTCCAAGAAGGATTCGGCAACTACCACCTCGTAGCAGTATGATAGTTACACACCCATGAATGTTCTTCAGAGAGAGGTGTTACTACAAGTGGGGCTTGAGTTACCTGAGCCCCCGCTGATGAGAATAAGACCGGAATGCCGTCGAGATCCGAATAGATACTGTTTTTACCATCATGATCACGGTCACAATATTGAAGACTGCTACCAGCTTTGCGATGAGATCGAGAGGCTTGTCAGGTAGGGGTGACTGAATCATTTTGTCTGAAGAGTGACCCCTCAACATCGAGCTCTGAGAGTTCAGCAGCCTCTTCCTCATCCTCAGCCATAGCAAGCACCAGCGCGGTAGAAATGGCAGCAGGTCGAAGGGCAAATGGTGGAAGCAGAGCGACCCATCTGAGAAAAAATCCACATGATTACTGGAGGATCGTCTGGGTTAGAAAAGTCCCTCGACTTGCAAAGCCATCCTCGATCGTCCTAGCCTGAGAACTTTGAAAGCTGATGTCTCAAGCTGCTATCTAATGATGAAGTTTACGACCAATCGAGGACCTTTTAGATGTCCCGTTGAGGAAGGAGAATCCAAGCCGGATGGTGAAAATTAGCTCACATCTGGATGAGGTAACCAAATACCGGCTAATTAATCTTTTACAGAAAAATATGGATCTTTTCATCTGATGATCAATTTTGATCTGGTGATTTGATACTACGGCGAGCCAAAGTCTTACAGCCTATCGAACAGGAACTAGAAGGAAGGCTATCGCCCAATTGAAGGTCCTTATCGAGTGGATGAAGTGGCACGCTCAGAAACTTATTGGCTAAAGCAGCTCAACGGGACTCCAATTTTCAGACTATAAAACTCGGTGAACCTCAGTATATATTACCAATGATGTAACTACTTTTCATGAAAATAAAATTTACAGGGCCATCAATTTGTGATTGGCATCCGAGTTCTCCAAGAGTTGCCTCCTCCTTCTACTCAAGACCCTAAACTATAACTACGGTCAACTAATGTAAGGGCTAACTTATCAAATCTTTAAGAAGACCTCGACGACTCTGAGGCGGGGCTAACTTACCGGACCCCTGCAGAGCATGAGTCATGCGAGAAGCAGAAGGAGACCCTTAGAAAACTTTTGGAGGGCTAACTTATCGGACTCTCGAGAAGACCTCGATGACTCCTAGGTAGGGCTATCTTATCAGACCCCTGCAAAGTCCGAGTCGCACAAGAAGCGGAGGAAGACCCTTAGGAAACCTCCAGATTGTTAACTTACTAGACTCTCGAGAAAACCTCGATGACTCTGAGGTGGGACTAACTTACCAGATCTTTACAAAGCTCGGGTCGCCCGAGAAGCAGAGGGAGACCCTTAGAGAATCTCCAGAAGGCTAACTTACCAGACTCTCGAGAAGACCTCGATGATTTTGAGATGGGACTAATTTACCAGACCCCTACAGAGCCTGAGTCGTATGAGAAGCAGAGAGAGATCCTTAGAAAACCTCTGGAGAGCTAACTTACCAGACCCTCGAGAAGACCTCAACGACTTCGAGGTGGGGCTAACTTACCAGACCCCTACAGAGCCCGAGTCGCATGAGAAGCGAAGGGAGACCCTTGAAAAATCTTCGAAGGGTTGACTTACCATACCCTTGAGAAGACCTCGATGACTCCGAGACGGGACTAACTTACCAAACCCTTACAGAAACCAAGTCGCATGCAAAGTGAAGGGAGACCCTTAGGGAATTTTCGAAGGGATAACTAATCAGACCCTCAGGATACCATCGAGAGTGCAAAATACCATAGGCACAAGCTCTCCGCTGACACATACTGCCTCTCGCACGAAGATGAGAAGTGCTAGATATCGTAGGTATAAGATCGCTGTAGGTACATAACGTCACTCATGAAGACTAACTTAGCTGACCCTCGAGAAGACCTCCATGACTCCGAAGTGGGGCTAACTTATCAGATCTCTGCAAAGCCCAAGTCACACGAGAAGCAGAGGGAGAGCCTTAGAGAACCTCCAGAGGGATAACTAATTAGACTCTCAGAACACCACTGAAGAGTCCTAAATGCCATAGGCACAAGCTCACCGCCAGCACACACAGCCTCTTCAGAAGAAAAATAAAAAGACAGACAATGTAAGGTACCTCAACAAGTACTTCTTCCGTCTGAGATATTCTCTCAGACTCAGAAGTAGGAGGATAGTGTTGAGATAATTATTATAATGCCTCAAATTCATGAATAGCCAGATTACATTCAAGTTGTGCTAAACTGCTCTAAATATATTCACTTTAATCGAAGTTATCCTAAGTATATCTATACTCAAGCTAAACAATCTAGAACCTTACTCGTACTGAGATGAGTACTGAGTATTTTTTCATGCTGATCTGAGCATCTATTTATGCTGTTCTCTACGAGTCAAGTAAAATTCACAAAGTCCACAGATACAAATTTAAAGTTAGAAACAAAGCAACGATTTCTAGAACAAATTTTTTTTTATTCATTAAAAGCTTTACAAAGAAAAAGACAGTGTTTTAAGTACTTTACAAAGAAAAAGCTGGTGTTTCAAATACTTTAGAGGATGGTTGCTTTAGGCACCGCCTTGCGAACAAGAAAAAAAAACAAGGAAAGAGGAAGAAGAGGATTACATCTATTCCTGTGGAGATTTTATTACAAGACTAGGGGCATCGAATCACAAAAAAAAAGAGAGCATAAATCACTCCTCAGAGGGATTACCACAGCGATCATCTGCCGGATGGTATTCCTTAACATTGATGATGCCCTCGGTCTGAATGGCTGCCTCGATCTTATCCATTTTGTCTGAAAAGTGGGACGTCATTATAAATCTCGATCAGTTATCCAATGACACTATTCGTAAATCTTTATCCAGATAATCAATTTGAAGATACTTGATGAAATCAGGAGGAAGATGTACCTGGGCAATGAACTTGCACTTCTCAAAGCCCGTGAAGAACGCTGCTTTACAAGCTTGAGCTATGATCTTAGCCCCTTCTTTCTCCAGCTACTTTCTCCTGCTTTCAGTACGTTTGAGTAAAATTTTTAATCTATAAATTTATCCCAGAGAAGCTTATGATTTATCTTTCTCTCTTTCAATCTCTTCTTCCGGTGCTTCACCTCCGATCCGATCTCCTGGACTTCCGAGAGCAGCTCCGGAGAGGCCTGAACTCATCTGAAAGTGGAGCGCCCGTCTTCTCAAAGAGCTCTCTCTCCTCGACTCATCTCTTCGAAGATTCTGATCCTTTTGAATGGACTACCACTGAGGCTTCTTTGAGGGTGAGTTTTAAGACAAGGAGAACCTCTTCTCGCTTCAAGTATCCTCCTCAGATGCTCCAGGTCATCACAGGTCTAACGACAGTCTCTCTTAGCCTCAGACCTCTATCTCTCAAGGACGTTAATCCTCTCTTTGAGATCTTCAACCTTCCTGTCAGTTCTAGATTTCTGTTGTTCGAGGGCCTTAATCTATCTTTCGATCTGCCATAGTTTTTCATCTCGATGGAGAATCGACTCTTAGACATTCTGAAGAGCCTCCTCTATAAGGCTGAGCTCCTTGATCAGTTCAGCATTATCCCTTTCTAAATGCTCTAACCGGTACTTCAGCAAGTCAATTTTTTTCTTCTCCATCATTAGAACATCGAGGTCAGAACTAATGAGGCTCGTCAAACATTGACCCACATGTGCAAGAGATCTTAGAGCATCGACAAATCCTTCTCTCCCCTTTGTTCATTGAGAAACAATCTCTCGGTTGAAGGTAGGAGGTTCCTCAAGTATTCCACCATGGATTGGAGGATCTTCCCTGTGAATGGGGCACGAGGCATCAGATCTAAGGGTCCCGCATGAGCAGGGATGCAAGAAAGTGCTCAGCAAGAGTTGCTATCTCTAGAGATCCCCCAATCTCCATTGTCATCGCTAAATCCTTCTCCGGATTGTCGACCACCTCTTCCATCGGTGCTACCTCAATCGGATCTTTTTCTGAGCATCCCTCGATGCTCATCTCCAGTGCCGTCTCATTGGTGCCCCACCGATCAAATTTTTTTCTGAAGAATCCTACATCACGGTATCCAATGAGAGGATCGTGAGTTCAATACTAGGAGCGGCATATTCTTCTTCTCTGATCGTGGGTCCTGTTTCAGCAATCGAAACCACGATCTGCATCCTACGAGCCAGAATTTGCTCAAGTCTCTTTACGCATTGTGAATCTATTTTGCTCCAAGAAATCACGATGAATAATCAACACAAAAAAGATCTGTGGCTACCTCTATAAATCTGTGGCTACCTGTGCCTTCAAATCACAAATTTAAAGGAGAAAGAAAATGAAAAGCAACTGCAAAATGATTAAAACCTCGAGAAACCGTCGTCTGAGTGGTCCCATTAGTAATGCCCATCCGCGTTAATCGCATTAAGCTAACGTCATCTGCTTTAAATGCAACAGAAGCAAACGTGAAAGCAAAAATACATGGCATTGGATCCGAGGTACTTTTTGGAGTACTCCTTTCATCTGATCTCCAGACTCAAGAGTAGGGAGATAGTGTTACGATGATTACCGTAAGCGCCTCAGATCAGCACTATATTACAAGATATTTTAAGTTCTCGGATCATCAATACGATCGCTGATTACTGTATGAACTGAAGAGTCCATCTTCATGCTGAGCTGAGGCATCCTCGAGATCTGACCTGTATATGAGCTGCTCAGCCGACTTATTTCTTTAACATGCGCGACAGCTGTCTATCTCAAATAGATAAGATTTAGTGTAATCATCTCTCTTGATCTCGCGGGAACGATTAAGGGCTGAATTATCTCATCTAATTTGGCATGTCCAATGGTCCGGCAATCTCGAGATCGTGCAATCTCACAACTAACAATTCAGCTGCCCAACATCTTTCTATATAAACAATCAGAGTCTCGTTGATCTAAGATAAGTTAAATCAATCTCCTATCAGAGAACTCGTTGCTGTTCTTTTGTTCTCTGTTTTTCTAGCTTGAGCATCAGAGGATCTTCATCGAAGCCACAACTTCCGGTTTGAGACTTATTTTGCAGGTGACTCCAGTACCAACATCACCACGTGAGGTTTTCAGATGTCCATCTTCCAACCTTCAACCGATTTAAGCAGCAACAGGTCCATTCACAATAACCATAGTTCTAATGGTATTTTACACTCATTGTCTGAGCCAATGCCTCTGGTTCAACAGTTTGTATGTTTGGATCATTCAGGACTCTATCTGAATTGCAATGCTATTTTGTTTTCGTTGATATCATTCAGCCAGTGCTACTATTTACATCTGCTGGATTCCTATTTACACTCAATTTCATATCGCTTGATACGCTGCTGTGTTCTTTATAAACTCAAGCTTTCAACTGTACAGAGAACATACTGTATTCTTCACAGGTCAGCATAAAACTAAGGACTGCTTCAGATTAACGTGCATTATTTACTTTAAATATTCTCCAAACTAAGTTCCAGCTTCTACACACTTATATATATCATTCTGCACTAGGTAAAGAAGAAGCTTCAGCTGTTATATTTTGTCTCTTTCTACAACTACATTTTGGTTCCGTATTGACGATCTTTTAGAGCTTCATGTGCTGTAAGACTGCATCTGTTTTAACTGGTTCAGGGGAGATGTTGTTGCAGGAACTATTTGACACTTCAATCATTTGGAAGTTTTGGTTGTCATATTCATATACATTTTGGTACAGTGCTGTATGTCTGAATTACTTCTTCTTCCTCTCTTACCTGTATGTGATAAGTTCTCTGTTTTTGGCTGTATGTAATAGTGTTCTGTTTTTGGTTCTCAAACGGTTTGTAAGCTTCTTTTTATTTTAATATAATTATCGGTCTTCTTTACCAAAAAAAAAAAAAAGAAAAGAAAAGAAAACACACATTAAATCAATCTTTTCACACCATCTTTAACCCCTTTTTTTTTTACCCCTAATTCACCATTGCGAACTTTTCATACAGGAAAATGTTTAACTCGAAAAGTCGCACAGCTGGTTTGGTGCATCGCCATCACCCTCTTGGCTGGCTTTCCTGAGTAATTTATTTTTAAGTGATTTTCAGAGCTATCGTAGTATTGCTCTTTTTTATTTTTCCACGGGATCGTACGTTGATTCCGTGCGGTGTATATATGGTACATGCTTCGATGTGGTCTTTTTTTTGTTTTTCCTGATAAATCAGAAGAATTTCAAATTTGTTCATGAGAATTTTATATATATATATATATATATATATATATATATATATATATATATATATATATATATATATATATATATATATATATATATATATTGTTGCGGCCAATCACCTCGTCGCCCGATCGCCGTGGAGCGTGCACCTGCAAGAGGAAGTCCGCACTGACCGGAGGCGGCTCCGGCGGGGACCCTCCGACGGTCAAGTCAGAGAGGTGACTGGGCAACAGTGAAATGTAGACAGAGAGCTCAATCGAGAGAGAGAGAGAGAGAGGGGCGAGCCTGCGTAAGTGGGAGAGACGGGCGGATCCCCACTGTTGCCTTCCCCGGTATATATATAGTGGAGCTAGGTATGGCGCCGTCATTAATGGCGCGGACAAGTGAGGAACTGTCAACTCACTGTGGATTGTCAGAGCCGCCGTGAAAACGTCGTGTCGCCGTGTGGCCGTCCAATCACCAGGGTTGACCCGGCTCTCGGCGGGACAATGCCCCTAGGTAACTGCGCCGCATGCCCGTGTCAGAGCTGACAACGCTTGGCGGCTGTACGGTGGTTGGAGGAGCCGACCGACCTAAAGTCGGTAGCCAGCCGAGTGGTGTCGGGCCCCTCCATCGGTCGGCGAGCTTCATGTGAGTCGGCCGTCGAACCTCGGGGTTCAGTCGGTCGGGATGGATACGCCCGACATACCCCCAGTCGGCGATGGGTCGTTGGACGGCCGGCGGTTAGCCGCTAATGGCATCCGTCAGTCGGTCGCCCCGACCGACTATCGGTCGGTCTATCGGCCAGTCGGAGTCGTCTAACGGAAGCGGTCAGGCCGCCGGTCGGTCGGGCGGTCGGGCCCTCCGGTAGTCGGTCGGGCGGTCGGGCCCTCCGGCAGTCGGTCGGCGGGTATCCCCAACAGTTGCCCCCCTCCACTCTCAAGTCGGGTGGTCAGCAGGCCGATGCTTCCACTCGGGCAGCAATCCCGGACGATTGGGAGTGGATTTGTCGCACGTGTAGATCCGACCGTACTGTCGGATGATCCGATGTCAGACGCCTCATGAATGTCCAGCGATCCGGACGTCTAGTCGATGTCAGAGGTCACATCGGCGTCTGGTGTCAGACGCCACGCCTTGTCGTTGTCAGTCGTCACGTCGGTGCCAGAAGATCGGGCACCGGACGATACGGCGTCAGTCGATCGGATGTTCGGCGTCGATCACGGGAGAGAGGGCCGCTGTAAGCGTCCCATCGGGAACGCGAACCGGCGCGGGCGCGTGAATGCAGGGCCGCGCCCCGCGTGCCGCGTGTCAAGGTGGTTGGCCGGCGCCCCTTCCGGCATTTAATGCGAGCGGTGCGGCCGTCCCGGGGCGGGGCGCGCCGAATCCTCCGCCAATCGGTGGGCGCCACGCGTCGCGCATCTGCAGGTCTTCGGTCGGCGTGGAAGGATCTCGGCCGTCGGTCGGCCCTATATATATAGGACCTCCCGGACCCCTGACCCACATTTGCAACATTTCGCTGGGGAAACTCTGTCCGGGCAATTTTTCAGTCGTCGCGGGCAGAGCTCTTCTTCGCTTGCGGAGGGTCCATCCGGTTCGTGGTCCCTCCTTCTCCTTCTTCCTTCCTTTCTTCTCTTTCTTTTCTTTCGGTCCCGGCATAATGACCAGGAAACCGACTCAGGGAGCTCGGTCGGGGAACCCGACCGACGACTCCCGATCGGCTCCGGAAGATGAGGCCTCCTCGCTTTCGGGGCCGAACGTCGATCAGCTTCGGGAGCACTATCGCATCCCGGAGCAGTTTCAGCTCTCCGCTCCAGGGGCCGGTGGTCGGGTCAACAACCCTCCGCCTGGCGATCTGGCGCTGTACGTTGAAGACCTTCGCGCGGGTCTTCGACTTCCGATTCCGGAGTTCGTCCGGAATCTACTCGATTACTACGGACTCTGTCCGGCGCAACTGGCGCCGAACTCTGTTCGTTTAATCATTTCTTTCGCGCTGTTGTGTCAGCTCTTGCCGACCAACCCCCGCGTTTCACTCTTCCGGGCCTTCTTTGTGCTCCGACCCCACCCTAAAGCCCGAGGGTGGTGGCTCTTCAACCCCCGGAAGGGTCTCGCTTTCATAACTGGTCTTCCGTCGTCCATTCATGGATGGAAGAACCAGTTTTTCTTTGTTTCCTCCTCTTCTTCTTGGGGCTTTCCTTCTCGTTGGGGTATACCCCGAACCGAGGCCAACGACAACAGTCGGGTGGATGCGGACGACCGGGAGGACTTCCACCGACTGAAGGACATGTCGGTACCAAAGCAGAGGGAGCTTGTTACCGAACAAGCTCTCTATGACGCCGGCTTGAGTCTGGTCCCCCGAATAGGTATCGCCCGATCCTCCGGCTTTCTTTTCGTTCATCTTTCGATCGGCTTTTGGTCCAGCCTTTAACTCTCTTGTCGGTATTGCAGGGACACCATCGAGGATGAGGCCGACGGATGCCGAGATTCGGCAGTTCGCCGAGAGGAAGAGGCCAGCATCGGGGGCCGGCCCTTCGCGTCCTGCAAAGAAACCAACCCCAGCTCCACCAACCATCGAGGCATCGGCGACCGACCAGTCGGAGCCGGTCATAGCCCTCGTGGCTCCGACTGTCCCAGCTGAGGAGCGGCCGACTGAGGAGGCGACCGAAGAAATATCGACGGTTTCGCCGGTGCGGGTGGAGCCGGATGACGTTCGGGAAACCGAACATCATCCGGGGGCGTCTGCTGGCGCAACGGGGGGCGCCGGGTCGAACTCCAGCGTGCCGTCGCTGCCAGTCCCGTCGGTCAGGGCAGCTGATCGGGGGAAAGCCCCGATGGAGCCCGAGGAGGAGGATAGGTCGGGGAGCCGTTCAATGCCTCCCAGCGCATACTACCCCGAGGGTGCGTCGGCGTTGGCCGACCACAACCTTGCGAGGAGGTTGTGCCAAGGGATCCTCCTCCCAGCCGACGTAGAATCGCTGCGGTCTCGACAGGTGACCGAGATGCTATCGCGGTTCTCCCCGACAATGGTTGAGGTAAGCTTCGCGTCACCCTTCCTTCGACTTAGAAATTTTCCTTGTCATGCGATTCTGACGAAGTTTTTTTTTTGGTTGACAGCTGATCTTCACAATGTCCGAACTTGAGGCCGGGTACCGAAGGTTCGGCAACGTTCGGGCAGCCTTCAAGGAGAAGTCGGTGGCGGCCGAAGCTGAGAGGGCAATGTTGGCCGAACAACTCCAGCAGTTGGCCGACCGGGAGGCCAAGTTAGCCGACGAGGTCTCCCGGCTTGAGTCCGAACTCAGGTCGGCCAAGAAGGAGGCCAAGCACAAAGGTCGGGCCGTGCGTCGCCTTCGGCGTGAACGGGACGGTGCAACTGCCGAACTTCAAGGGGAACGCGAGCGACTTCGGGTCAGCCTGGAGAAGCTCGCTGAAGCCGAAGAGGAGCTGTCCATCGCCCAGGTCGACGCCGAAATGGCTAAGGCCGAGGCGGAGTCGGCGAAGCAGGAGCTCGCCCGTGTTGAGGACGAGGCAATGTCGGCGAGGGAGTCGGCCGATCGGGCGGTGGAGGACTTCCGGTCCTCCGACCGATACCGGGAGGAGATGCTCGAATCGGGCTTCGCCTCATACCGGGTCGGGTTCGAGGACGGTCGGGACGCCGTCCACACCTTGTACCCGGAGTTGGATGTCAGCCGCATCGTCCCGCCGCTAGCCGAGGAGGAAGGGGTCGAAGGAGAAGGAACGGAAGAGATGGCCGACCAGCCGTCGGGAGGCGTCACCGTGGAGGAGGAGGCTGTCCCGGAGCAGGTGCCGACCGAAGTTCCTTTGCCGACCGAAACCCATCCTTCGGCGGTCGACCCAGCGCCGCTTATGGCTGAGACGCCGATCATCCCCGATCCTCCGTTGGTCGAAGAGATCGACTAGGACGGATGATCGGTCCTGCCGACTGTCTTTACTTTTCGTTTTCTGAAAATACATGTAATCGGGCTTCGACCCGACTTTGTAATTTTTTTTTATCAATGAATGAAACTTTTTCTTCTTTCTTCCTGTTTGTAATGCCGACTATAGCTGTGATGTCGAACTTTAGTCGCTAACTTAAGCAAGCCACTAACTCACGTGAGTCGATAGGACTCCGACAGCTTGCGCAGCCCCGAAAGTAGAATGGGTCCCGACTTTAGGTCGGCTTTCAATAGTCGAAGTTGTCGGTCAGGTGCATCCATTGAGTCGGGGGCCGACCGAACCTGGCAAAGGTTCGGTAGCCGGACTTCCATAGATGCATTTAGTCGATCGTCGTCCGGCGCAGTGTCGGGGGAACGATAGTAAGTCGGGTCCCCATGCTCTTGCATCGGGTTCCATGTCTTTTGACAGACGGTGGCAAGCCGAATGTCGTTTAGCCGGTCGTAGGTCGGTCGGCAAGTCGTGGGTGCGACTAAGGTCGCATCGTGTGATAGACGGTGGTAAGCCGAATATCCCTCGACCGGCCTTAGCCTGGTCGGAAGTCGCGATAATAGTCGCGTGGGCATTTAGACTTTCTTCGGTCGGGGCCCGATCGGCCTATCGGCAAATGGATTCTGCCCAAAAATTCGACCGTAGAAGGAGTATGAACTCCTGTCGCAACAGCTGCATCGGCCTTTGGGCGGATGTGTTGCCGAAAGTCGGAGGAGTGTAACTCCCGTTTGTAAGAGTCCGTCGGCCCTTGTGAAGGTCCGACGAGTCGTCGAAGGAGTGCCAACTCCTGCTATTGTAGATGCGTCGGTGCTCGCAAGAGTCCGATGAGTCGTCGGTGCTAGGTTCACGTCGATTCGTTGTGGCCGAGCGCCGATCACTAGTCGAAGATCTTAAGACTCCGAGATTTCAAACTTGCATTCCGACTATCGAATTACAAAATTCACTGGTAATACAGCTTCAAGTTGTCGGCGTTCCAAGTCCGGGGAATGGGCTTCCCCTCGAGGGTCTCCAGCCGATAGGCTCTCGGCCCGAAGGTATCAACAACCTTGTAGGGTCCTTCCCAGTTGGGAGCCAGCTTCCCTTGGTCCAAGGGCTTCGACACTTCTGCCTTCCTCAAGACTAGGTCGCCAGGCCTGAAGAGCTTTGGTCTGACCTTGGTGTTGTAGTACCGGGCGACCCTCTGTCGGTACGAGGCCATTCGAATTTGAGCCTCGTCTCGCAGCTCGGGGAGGAGGTCTAGGTCGGCCCTCCGACTCTCAGAGTTGTCTGGCTCTTGGTACTGCTCGACCCTTGAAGAGGGTAGGCCAATCTCGAGCGGGATCATCGCCTCCGTCCCGTAGGCCAAGCTGAACGACGACTCCCCGGTCGGGATGCGGGGGGTCGTTCGGTAAGCCCACAGAACGGAGCCCAGCTCGTCGACCCAGAGACCTTTGGCTTCATTCAGTCGGGTCTTGAGTCCATGGAACAAGGTTCGGTTGGTCACCTCAACCTCACCGTTGGACTGTGGGTGCCCGACTGAAGTTAGTCGGTGGCGGATGTGGAACCTGGCGCAGAAGTCTCTGAAGTCT